>NC_139994.1:45589514-45600573 GCF_964263955.1 Coregonus lavaretus
GAATGATGGAGGCCACTGTGTTCTTGGGATCCTTCAATGCTGTAGAAATGTTGTAGAAACATCTAAAGGATGATCAATGGAAAGAGGATGCACCTGAGCTCAATTTCGAGTCTCATAGCAAAGGGTCTGAATACTTATGTAAATAAGGTAATTCTGTTTTACATTTTCTATACATTTGCCATCATTTCTAAAAACCTGTTTTTGCTTTGTCATTATGGGGTATTGTGTGTAGATTGATGAGGAACCTTTTTTATTTAATCAATTGTAGAATTAAGGCTGTAATGTGAATGTGTACTATGTGTTGTATTTGTGTACTTCTCTGTTGCGGGCTCTGCCTGGTTTATTATAAATGGCAATCGCCTTACTGTAGCCTCTGTCTGCATCCCAAATGAAACCCTATTCCCTTCACAGTGTCCTGTAAAGGGAATAGGGTGCCATTTGGGATGCACCCTCAGCCTCCAGACAAGACCAGATGGTCAGATTTGAAACCAAACAGAGAGAGAGAGAGAGAGAGAGAGAGAGAGAGAGAGAGAGAGAGAGAGAGAGAGAGAGAGAGAGAGAGAGAGAGAGAGAGAGAGAGAGAGAGAGAGAGAGAGAGAGAGAGAGAGAGAGAGAGAGAGAGAGAGAGAGAGAGAGAGAGAGAGAGAGAGATATATTACGAGAGAGAGAAAGAGAAATAGAAAGAGAGAGAGAGAGAGATATTACGAGAGAGAGAAAGAGAAATAGAAAGAGAGAGAGAGAGAGATATTACGAGAGAGAGAAAGAGAAATAGAAAGAGAGAGAGAGAGAGATATTACGAGAGAGAGAAAGAGAAATAGAAAGAGAGAGAGAGAGAGTGATAGAGAGAGGGAGAGAAAGAGAAAGAGAGACAGATAGGGGGGAGAGAGAGAGAGAGGGCAGAAGGGGAGCGTACATTTGAGATTGAAAGAGAGAGGGAGGGATAGAATGATGGAGGGATGGGGTAAATAGGTTAGTGGAGGAGGGCCAAGGGGTGAACAGTTCACTCTGACAATACTGACACACAGAGTATCTTTGTGGACAAAGAGTGCACACTATATAGGGATTACAAACACACACACATTTTAAGGAAACGAATAGCCTACCCAGGTTTTCAGTAATTCTTTAATCCTGTAAATAATCCCGTGTTCGGAGGGCTAAACAACAACATACAGTAGTCTTCCGCACCTGGTAAACACTCACATTAGATGTCATTTACAGTAGCATTAGCGGCTAACATGAGCAGATTGCATCAGGAGGATCATGAATAGTTGCAGCAAAAAGTGCAGGTTAGCAGTAGCTAGCATCATAAATTGCATGAATTCCTAGCATTTAGACTCTGATTGAAGGCATAGCATATATACTGTATGGTGGAATTTGGTTGAATGATAGTGTTTTGTGTATTGCATTCACAATAGCCTCCTTCTAACAAAGAATCATGCTGACATTCAGCTGCATTGTGAGGGACTAGCATTGAGCTATAGCATCACTGCCAAATCAAAAGCACCAATTGACAAACTATCATCACCGTGCCCTAAAGGAAATCACAAATATTATGGATACATTAGAAATAGTGGATATTTGGAGACTAAAAAACCCTGACGTAGTGAGATATACATGGAGGAGACTTGATCAAGCTAGTCGTCTTGACTACTTTCTTGTCTCTTTCTCTCTTGCATCAAAGGTTTAAAAAGTATTGATAGGAGACAGAATGCGATCGGATCATCGTCTAATTGGCCTTCACATAACGCTTACAGAATTTCCATGTGGACGGGGATATTGGAAATTTAAACAAAGTTTACTGGAGGACAATTTATTTTGAACTAAGACAAAATAATTTATAACTGAATTTTTCCAGTACAATATAGATTCAGCAAATCCCCTTATTGTTTGGGATACCTTTAAATGTACCTTCAGAGGTTATTTAATTCAATATTCATAAAAAAAAAAAAAGCAGTTTCTATCTAAAGAGACAGGATTAACAAGTACAGGTAGATAGCAATAAAAATGATACTACAGAGATACAAAATAAGTTAGAGGAAAAACAAAAATAACTGGAGGAATGATCTAATGTAATCTATTACAAAAATAAAGCAAACTGGATGGAATATGGAGAAAAATGCACAAACTCCTTCCTTAATCTCCAACACAGGAACGCTACCAAAAATAATTTGCAGAAACTCGTTACTAAATACGGAGTGGTCTACGATTCTCCGAATGATATTTTAAAAGAGGAAGCTAAATATTTTAAGCAGATGTTCTCTTTTCCGTCTCATCCTCACCCTCTGAATGACAATTACTGTAAGGAATTCTTTCCAAATAATACAAAAAATGGAAAATTAACAAATGTACAAAAAGATCAGTGCAAAGGCCAAATTACAGAGGAATAACTTTTTGAGGCCATTAAAACCCCAGGGCTTGATGGCATACCAGTAGAGGTATATCAATACTTTTTTGATATACTCAAAGCTCCATTGTTAGCTTGTTTTAACTACTCCTATAGAAATGGTAGTCTGTCAGGTACTCAGCAGGAAATTATTTAACTATTATTAAAACAAGACCCAGATGGCAAATATAAAGATCCAGTCTATCTAAAAAAAACTGGAGGCCTCTTACACTTCAATGTTGTGATGCAAAAATAATAGCGAAATGCATAGCACTCAGAATTAAAAAGGTTTTTACCAGGTATTGTTCATCCTGATCAGACAGGTTTTTTACATGGACGATACATTGGAGATAATATATGACAACTACTAGAAATAATAGAACAACATGAAACATCTAAGAAGCCAGGCCTGGTATTTTTTTGTGGATTTTGAAAAGGCCTTTGATAAAGAAAGACTGGACTTTATGTAAAAATGCCTGGATTTTTTCAATTTCAGTGATTCTCTTATAAAATGGGTAAAAGTAATATATAGCAACCCCAGGTGTAAAATAGTAAATAGCGGCTACTTCTCAGAGAGTTTTGAATTGTCAAGAGGAGTTAAACAAGGGTGTCCGCTGTCACCATATCTATACGTTATGGCCATCGAAATGCTAGCTATTAAAATCAGATCAAATAACAACATTAGAGGATTAGAAATCCAAGGCTTAAAAACAAAGGTGTCCATGTATGCCGATGACTCAAGTTTTATATTAATTCCGTAAGCTAGATCCCTGCAATGTCTCACTGAAGATCTAGATCACTTTCCTGGACTAAAACCTAATTATGATAAGTGTACAATATTACGTATTGGATCTTTAAAAAAACGTTTACATTACCCTGCAGTTTACCTATAAAATGGGCTGATTGTGAAGTAGACATACTTGGTATTCATATCACAAAATATATAAATGAGCTCTCCACAATGAATTTCAATTGAAAACTGCAACCACGGAGAGGTAAATACCTGTCTATTTCTAGAGAAATTGCCCTGATTAACTCCTTAGTCATATCTCAGTTTACTCACTTAATTACGGCGCTGCCTACTCCTGATGATTTGTTTTTTAAATCATATGAGCAAAACATTTTTTGCTTTATCTGGGCCACTAAACCAGACAAGATAAAGCGTGCCTATCTATATAATGAATATGAACTAGAGGTGGGTTGAGAATATTCAATATAAACCTCTCTCTAAAAGCTTCACTTATACAAAAGTTTTACTTGAACCCTAAATGGTTCTCAAGTAGATTACTAAAATAAGCTCATCCATTGTTAAAAAATGGCCTTTTTGCCGTTCTGCAGATGGCCATGTCCCATTTTCGATTAATTAAGTATCTCTCTTTTTCAAACAAGCATTGCAGAGCTGGCTACAATTTCAATTTCATTCCCCTGAAAAGATAGAACAAATATTACAACAAATATTATGGCTGAACTCAAAGTGCTCGTTGATAAAAGACCTGTATTTATGGAAAATATATTTGAAAAGGGTATTTTGTTTTTAAATGTAAATTGGAATGGTAGAGTTATGTCTTTCATGGGAAGGTCTGCTCAATCCAAGATTACAACCAATTGATTACAGCATTACCCCAAAAATGGAGGAGGCAGGTAGCAGCGTGAGGAGGTAGGGAACTGGTCTGTCTGCCCAATGTAAAAGGATCAAAACTGGCGGAGGAATAAAAAATAGCATAAATAAGAAAGTATACCAGTTTCATTTGAGGACCAGGATGTTGACAGCTGTGCCATACAGATTGCAAAATAGTTGGGAAGAGATTTTTGATGTACCGATTCCATGGTACAGGGTGTATGAATTCATATATAAAACAATGCAAGATTCAAGACTTCGTGCTTTTCAGCTAAAATTATTGAACAGAATTCTTGCCATCAACAAAATGTGGAATATTTGCGGCATTCAATCATCGCAGCTCTGCAGATTTTGTTGTGAGGATACAGAATCAATAGACCATTTGTTTTGGTATTGCCCTCAGGTAGCCTGTTTCTGGTCTCAGGTTCAGGAATGGCTAAAAATGCATAACATTGATCTAAAATTGACCCTATAAATAGTATTGTTGGGAGATCTGGAGAGACCTGGTCAGTCAATTACTCTTAGTAAAACTATTTATCTTCATCTCGCAATGTGGATTCTATTCGATTAGATAGATTCAAATTGTATGTTAAACATCACAGCATAGTTGAAAGATGGTGCGTAGAAATCCGAAGAGGGTGGCCAGCAGAGATAGGTGGGATGGGCTGAGGGAAGCTGAGGGTTGGGATGTGGAATTGGAGACAAGTAGAAGTGTAGTTGCTGGGCGGGGGATAGAAAGAACCAATAAAAGTCAAAAAATAAAGTCAAAATATAATAAAACAAAACAAAAACTATGTTTGAATGACACTGAGGGGCAGTGTTGCTACAGCTAATGCCTGTGTTTGTACACATGCATATACACACACTCTCAATCAAATGCACACACGTGCACATACACGGACACACACACATACACACATGTAAATAGTCACTGGTTCGGGTCCCCGTTTTTGACCTTGTGGGAGATCTGTCGACGTGCCCTTGAGCAGGGCGTTGACCCTGTTTGCTTCTGTGGGTCGCTCTGGATGGGAGTCTGTTAGATGACAGTATGTAATGTAGATGTTGGGCGGCTTCACTGCAAGTAGATTGTATGTTTTAATATTCAATAAAAAAAGGTTTAAAAAATAAAAATGTAAAGGACCAATTGAATGCACATAGACTACTGTTGGTAGCTTTATCAAATATAATTTAAATAAGGAGGCCTAGAAACTGTTTCTCCAATAGAAATCCCTGATCATGCTTGTAGACGTTGTCATAGCAACGTTAGCTAGCATACTGTAGCTCATGCGCAGAAACACGTCATCGGGTCGTGTCATTTACATTTTAGTCATTTAGCAGACGCTCTTATCCAGAGCGACTTACATGAGCAATTAGGGTTAATTGCCTTGCTCAAGGGCACATCGACAGATTTTTCACCTAGTCGGCTCGGGGATTAGAACCAGCGACCTTTCGGTTACTGGCACAACGCTCTTAACCACTAAGCTACCTGCCGCCCCGCTGAACTGCGCATGTGTAAGCAGTCAAATCAAAGGCACTCCTTAGATATAAAGTTGTTTTTGACGAAAATGAAAACATGTCAGTTTGTCACTTTTACAGGGTTGTTGTGATGACAGTTTCAGCTACTTAAGACAGTGGCACGAATCTAGGTTTTGCATTAAGATTTCGAGAAAATGAACAACTAAGGACACATTTTTTACTTTATCCATTGTTTTGCCAAACCCTGTTCTGGTCTGTCGTGACACGTTCCTGGAAGTATTGCGATGTTGGGCCTCTGTGTTTGAAAACTGTGTGGCTTTATCATGAAGCTACAGCTTTTAGCATCCTCATACTGATAGAATGTGGTTACTGTATAGCGTGCTGCTCTGGTTTGGTGATGCCCCTGCTGAAAAACCAAGCATATGATGGTCATGCTTATGACTAGTGCTGGTTTTGCTGGTGACCAGCCTTTGTTGTGTTTTGCACACTTTAATGCTGGTATGCATATGCTGGTATGCTGGTGATGCTGGTATTCCGCTGACCAGCTTACCAGCATAAATTGGTCACCAGCGTACCAGCATATGCTGGTCACCAGCAAAACCAGCATCAAGGTACTTAATTATTTAAGACATTACATATATCATAAGGCCTTACTTTGAGGGCCTAGTTTTTCCGTAATACAGTGGTCACATCAGGCCTGCAAGACACATTACCCTGCAAAGCTTTGTTTAATTCCTATTGGAATCCAGCCAGAGTGAGGATATCCAACAATTGGAACTTATGCTGGTCAGACCAGCTTGACGAGCTAGACCATGGTAGTAAACCAGCATAATGAGCTAGACCATGCTGGTCAGGCCAGCTTGACCGTATCAAATAAGCACTGACCAGCATAGACCAGCATGGACCAGTTAGAAATGTATGCTGGTCTATCCTGTTTTTTAAAGCAGGAGCGTGACTGTAGTGTTACTGTCTGTCTGTCTCCCCCCCTCTCCCTTTCTCTGTCCTAGATGACAATGTATTGCATCATGCAGAGACTGTCTGGAGGTTTAAAAAAAACACCATACACATCACTTCTATCCCAAAATTTACTTTTTATTTATATTGAACAGAAATATAAATGCAACATGCAACAATTTCATTGCTTTTACTGAGTTACAGTTCATATGAGGAAATCAGTCAATTGAAATAAATTAATTAAGCCCTAATCTATGGATTTCCATGACTGGGAATACAGATATGCATCTGTTGGTCACAGATACCTTAAAACAATGGGCCTCACAATGGGCCTCAGGATCTTGTCACTGTATTTTTGTGCATTCAAATTGCCATCGATAAAATGCAATAGTGTTTGTTGTCCGTAGCTAATGCCTGCCCATACCATAACCCCACTGCCACCATGGGGCACTCTGTTCACAACGTTGACATCAGCAAACCACTCGCCCACATGACGACATACACGTACGTGGTCTGCGGTTTGTCAGGCCAGTTGGACGTACTGCCAAATTCTCTAAAACGACATTGGAGGCAGCTTATGGTAGAGAAATGAACATTAAATTCTCTGGCAACAGCTTTGGTGACATTCCTGCAGTCAGCATGCAAATTGCAAACTTCCTCAAAACTTGAGACATCTGTGGCATTGTGTTGTGTGACAAAACTGCATATTTTAGAGTGGCCTTTTATTGTCCCCAGCACAAGGTACACCTGTGTATTGATCATGCTGTTTGATCAGCTTCTTGATATGCCACACCTGTCAGGTGGATGGGTTATCTTGGCAAAGGAGAAATGCTCACTAACAGGGATGTAAACAAATTTGTGCACAAAATTGAGAGAAATAAGCTTTTTGTGCGTATGGAACATTTCTGGGATCTTTTATTTCAGCTCATGAAACATGGGACCAACACCTTACATGTTAGTTTATATTTTTGTTCAGTGTAGTTTTGTCATTTTTTTTCAGAGGGGGTACAAAAACAATTAAAGAAATGCATACAAAGATAACCCCAACCCATTCCCCCCTCAACACATTTCAGATAATATTACAGTAATAATGTGGCAGAATATGTGTGATGGAAGATCAGTATTTTTATCATTATAATCTTTATGTGAGGTGTGTGTGTGTGTATGTGTGTTTGTGACTGTAAATGTTGGTTGACATACATGGAATGGAGTACTATAGTGCTGTAGTTTGAAATCTAATCTAAATGTATTTCAGTATTATAATGCCTTATTAATGCTCTGCGTTACGCTAGATAAAAATATCCTTCTGCCTCTGGGTGCAAAGAAAGGGAGAGAGACAAACAGAGAGACAGGGAGGGGAAAGAGAAAGAGAGAGAGCAAAAGAGAGAGGGAGAAATGGAGAGAGAGAAACGGAGGAGAAATGCGTTGGTAAAAGGAAGGGTGTGTGTCTCTCTCTCTCTCTCTCGCTCTGTGTGTGTGTGTGTTTGTGAGTGGGAGAGAGAGAAGTGGGAGCGTATGCCCCACTTAATAATTTGTGAGTTTTCACTGCCGTGTGAGTGTGTGTGCATCATGTGTTAATGACGTCATTCTCAAGACCTCCTGTTGTGAACCAAATGTCGCTTCCTTTCCTCCTTTATTTTCTTCTCTCACCCTCTGTCTCCTCTATGAGTCAACACATAGCAGAAAAGTTTCTTCTATCAACAGAGAATAAAATAACTGACAACTACTGCACTAATTAGGGATAGACAGAGCCAGAGCCACCCAAGTGACAATGTGACACCTTTGACTACTACTGCTAATGAGAGCTAAAACTGCATCATAGATGGAGAGAGAGATGTAGCTGGAAAGAGAGAGAGAAAAGACAGACACACACACACACGGACAGACACACCGACACAGACATTTTGACCAGAGTCAAAAGTAGTGCAATATGTAGGGAATATGGTGCTATTTGGGATACACCATAATGGGGTGTGGGAGTGGGAGATGAACACACAGGAATCAAGGAGACAAGAGGAGAGATGCCAGAGAGAGAGAGAGAGAGAGAGAGAGAGAGAGAGAGAGAATGGAAGAGTAAGATACAATGGAGAGCAGAGAAGCAGAGAATATTGGGTATTTAGTGTGTGGCCTAATGAAAGAGAGTAGTGAGCACTTGTCACATGCTATACATGTTTTTAATCAGCTCTCAAATGAAGAGAGCCACTAATTTCCTGGAGCCACATTGAGTTAAAGTTAAAAGGTCATCAAGTCAACAGAGTGGAGGTCAATGATCATCCAGCATCAACATGAGTATTCTTTAGTATTCATCAGCATGTGTGTGTCGGTTTGTGTAATGATTCAGCTTTGTCTGAAGTTATAGCAGACTTAAATCCTATTCTTCCTCGCTTTACTGAGGGCCTAGTCTTAGATAGGACACACACACACACTAGTCTTAGGTAAGACCCGCCGCTTGGATGACGTCAAACCTCCGAAAAGTGTTAAAGGGGAAATAGCTTGTTCTTTCATTCCTTTCATCACCTACCCCCTCTTCCAACACCTATTATGTTTCCCTCCCCCTCTCCTCCCTCTCTTTCTCCCTCCACACCCTCTCAATTCAATTCAAAGGGGCTTTATTGGCATTGGAAACATACAGTGCATTCGGAAAGTATTCAGACCCCTTCAGTTTTTCCACATTTTGTTACGTTACAGCCTTATTCTAAAATTGATTAAATTGTTCTTTTTTCTCATCAATCTAAACACAATACCCCATAATGACAAAGCAAAAACAGGTATTTAGAAAATGTTGCACATAAATATTTTTTAATGAAATATCACATTTACATAGGTATTCAAACCCAGTACTTTGTTGAATCACATTTGGCAGCGATTACAGCCACGAGTCTTCTTGGGTATGATGCTACAAGCTTGGCATACAGTGGGGAAAAAAGTATTTAGTCAGCCACCAATTGTGCAAGTTCTCCCACTTAAAAAGATGAAAGAGGCCTGTAATTTTCATCATAGGTACACGTCAACTATGACAGACAAAATGAGAAAATAAATTCCAGAAAATCACATTGTAGGATTTGTAATGAATTTATTTGCAAATTATGGTGGAAAATAAGTATTTGGTCAATAACAAAAGTTTCTCAATACTTAGTTATATACCCTTTGTTGGCAATGACACAGGTCAAACGTTTTCTGTAAGTCTTCACAAGGTTTTCACACACTGTTGCTGGTATTTCGGCCCATTCCTCCATGCAGATCTCCTCTAGAGCAGTGATGTTTTGGGGCTGTCGCTGGGCAACACGGACTTTCAACTCCCTCCAAAGATTTTCTATGGGGTTGAGATCTGGAGACTGGTTAGGCCACTCCAGGACCTTGAAATGCTTCTTACGAAGCCACTCCTTCGTTGCCCGGGCGGTGTGTTTGGGATCATTGTCATGCTGAAAGACCCAGCCACGTTTTTCACTCAAAATCTCACGATACATGGCCCCATTCATTCTTTCCTTTACACGGATCAGTCGTCCTGGTCCCTTTGCAGAAAAACAGCCCCAAAGCATGACGTTTCCACCCCCATGCTTCACAGTAGGTATGGTGTTCTTTGGATGCAACTCAGCATTCTTTGTCCTCCAAACACGACGAGTTGAGTTTTTACCAAAAAGTTCTATTTTGGTTTCATCTGACCATGACATTCTCCCAATCCTCTTCTGGATCATCCAAATGCACTCTAGCTAACTTCAGACGGGCCTGGACATGTACTGGCTTAAGCAGGGGGGCACGTCTGGCACTGCAGGATTTGAGGCCATTGGCGGCGTAGTGTGTTACTGATGGTAGGCTTTGTTACTTTGGTCCCAGCTCTCTGCAGGTCATTCACTAGGTCCCCCCGTGTGGTTCTGGAATTTTTGCTCACCGTTCTTGTGATCATTTTGACCCCACGGGGTGAGATCTTGCGTGGAGCCCCAGATCGAGGGAGATTATCAGTGGTCTTGTATGTCTTCCATTTCCTAATAATTGCTCCCACAGTTGATTTCTTCAAACCAAGCTGCTTACCTATTGCAGATTCAGTCTTCCCAGCCTGGTGCAGGTCTACAATTTTGTTTCTGGTGTCCTTTGACAGCTCTTTGGTCTTGGCCATAGTGGAGTTTGGAGTGTGAGGTTGTGGACAGATGTCTTTTATACTGATAACAAGTTCAAACAGGTGCCATTAATACAGGTAACGAGTGGAGGACAGAGGAGCCTCTTAAAGAAGAAGTTACAGGTCTGTGAGAGCCAGAAATCTTGCTTGTTTGTCGGTGACCAAATACTTATTTTCCACCATAATTTACAAATAAGTTCATTAAAAATCCTACAATGTGATTTTCTGGAGAAAAAAAATCTCAATTTGTCTGTCATAGTTGACGTGTACCTATGATGAAAATTACAGGCCTCTCTCATCTTTTTAAGTGGGAGAACTTGCACAATTGGTGGCTGACTAAATACTTTTTTCCCCCACTGTACCTGTATTTGGGGAGTTTCTCCCATTCTTCTCTGCAGATCCTCTCAATCTCTGTTAGGTTGGATTGGTAGCATCACTGCACAGCTATTTTCAGGTCTCTCCAGATATGTTTGATCGGGTTCAAGTCCGGGCTCTGGCTGGGCCACTCAAGGAC
>NC_139994.1:45600773-45668750 GCF_964263955.1 Coregonus lavaretus
GAGAGCGAGAGAGAGCGAGAGAGACAAACCAATTTTGATAAACTCCCTTATCTACTGGGTGAAATACCACAGTGTGCCAATCACAGCAGCAGATTTGTGACCTGTTGCACAAGAAAAGGGCAACCAGTGAAGAACAAACATTGTAAATACAACCCATATTTATGTTTATTTATTTTCCCATTTGTACTTTAACTATTTGCACATTGTTACAACACTGTATATATACATAATATGACATTTGAATGTCTTTATTCTTTTGGAACTTCTGAGTGTAATGTTTACTGTTAATATTTATTGTTTATTTAACATACGTTTCCCATGCCAATAAAGCCCTTAAATTGAATTGAAATTGAGAGAGAGAGAGAGAGAGAGAGAGAGCGAGAGAGTGCTATAGCTTGCTGACATCAACCTCTCAACATTCACACTGCTGTCAACAGCTTAACACACAACCAATATTGCAGCCTCCTACACATTCAAATAAACACTGCATTATGCAAACTGGTGCACAAACGCACTCACACAGACAAGCACGAATACATACACACGCACGCACACACACACAATTAAACACAAATGCACGTACACAAAACCCACTCAGATACAGTACTTTACACTGTATGGCCTATAGGCCTACATTAAGGATGCACGCTGCACACACACAGTGCTGTACCTTTGCATAAATAACTAGTATAAACAAATGTCTGAGTGAATAACTATTCCAGTCGGCTTCAGACTAATCCTAAATGGACTGATAACATGAAAAAAATGCTGAACACGCCACTTAGGCTACAAAAAGGCTGTGTGTGTGTGTTGACCTGTCCAGGCCGAATGATTGCGCACGATAACAGTCCATAAAACACTGTCTAGCTCTTGCATCATATGAGGTACCGTTTGTAACATGCTACAATTTTGTCCAAAAGATGAATTCCATACCAAAACATATTAAAGGGATACTTCAGGAATTTGGCATTGAACTCGTCGATAAAATGTTTATGTCTCTGCGTGCAGTTTGAAGGAAGTTGCTAACTAGCGTTAGCGCAATTGCTCATTTGCGTTAGCGCAGTGACTCAAAGTCTATGGTAACTGCTAGCATTGGCTCGCGTAACTACCTCTAACTTCCTTCATACTGGATGCAGAGACATAGAAATGGCATCCATGAGCTCATCTGACTCGGGGGAAGTAGATAAAGGGCTTCATTGCCAAAATCCTGAAGTATCCCTTTAATTCTCTCCATTGGTTGGTTTAGTATGAGAGTGTACAACATGGCTATTACTGTTACATTCACACCCCATAGGCCGCTGTATCTTTGCTAGACCATGACCCCCTAATAGGCAAAATTGCCACTGGTAATGTCCTTCAATCTTGTTCCAGGAAGCCAGGAAGATGAGGATTTGATGATTGACTGAGTTTAATTTTCTCTGAATCATATTGCTTCCTCCTCCTCCTCCTCCTCCTCCTCACTGCTGCTGATTCCACTAATGGAAAATAACAAAGTGTACACACACACGCACACGCACGCACACACATGCACTCCTATGAATCATGCTGTAAAGTGTAGAATCACACAGCGATGCTTCTGCTTGGGAGTGAAGTAATTCTCTAATTACATTTACATTTTAGTCATTTAGCAGACGCTCTTATCCAGAGCGACTTACAGTTAGTGAGTGCATACATTTTCATACTTTTTTCATACTGGCCCCCCGTGGGAAACGAACCCACAACCCTGGCGTTGCAAGCGCCATGCTCTACCAACTGAGCTACACATTGTTTATCTCTGCAACACACTGCTTATTTACACACAGACCGTAACGCTAATTGTGGGTTTGAGCTATTATAATATAGATGTAGATTAACTAGAAGGGCACGGGAGCGTGGTCAGTGGCTCAAATACAGCTATTATAGTATAGATATATATCACAAAGAAGGGAAGATGAGGTGAGGTCACCTAGCTTTCCCCACATTGACATCATCAGATCTGAGTGACACTATACCCTCTAAGCCAATGGATAAGAGTGACTGCCATGATAACTTTCTCCTCTCTAGGCTTGGGCAGTGTCCAGATTGTCATATCGTCATACCGTCCTTCTCCTCATCCCGGGATTTACAGTATTCCCGCCATAGCACACAAGGGGGTGCTAGAAACGTATTACCTGAATGCAAACAAACTTAGCAAAATCACATAGACACTGTTACCTAAATTCTAACCAGCGAAAATAAACATAAACTAATTGCAAAGACAGGCAAATCCAGCTCATAAAGTTATACAAGCATAGCTAGTAGAACGAGAGAAATTGTGCAAAGGAACAAAGTTGTGACGCATGCTTTTCTGAAGGAAGAGCAGGATGTGTACACGGAGCAGATGGGAGAAGAAGGGAAGAGAAAAAAAACGCTAGTAGGAAGCACAGGGAAAAAATGGCAGCTGTACAGATAACTCATCTAGAGCTCTTTGACTTCTGGCAGAAAGCTATTATAAGATATCTAATGGCAAGTAGTGAATTGCACACAAGTGTAACTTCATCACCTCATATGCACTGCACAACAGAGACTCGCCGATAGATATAGAATGCTATGGACTCACCAGCTCGCTTTCTCCCTTTGTGCTATTTACAAACAAACACGTGACTGGCTCAACTGTTCTGGGGAACTACGGTAAGCTTCATAATGTAAAATAATGTGACAGATGAAATAAAGAACACAATCTGCTTTATATCCTAAGGTATTGCACAAGTTGACTGCAGGTAATAACTTAAAAGATAACTACAAATATTTGAATTTATTGAAAAACTTCAAAGAAATAGTTTCAACAGTATTGACGGTATTGAAAAACCATCCTGTGGCTTTTTCCAAATACCCCGCTATATGGTATATATGGAATACCTCCCAAGCCTACTACTCTCCTTTCTCCTATCCTCTCTTTTGGTCTCTCCCTCTCTTTTCCGATGATGTCTGTAACTGTAGATGACTCAGACACACTCCTCCTTCCCCTTCTTCCCTCTTCTGAAAAGATGCACTCCTTCCCCTCTCCCTCCCTCCTTCCTTCCCCTCTCCCTCCCTCCCTCCTTCCCCTCTCCCTCCCTCCCTCCTTCCCCTCTCCCTCCCTCCCTCCTTCCCCTCTCCCTCCTTCCTCTCTGAAAGAAAAGTAAAGCAATGTAACACTCCAGGCTGTCTTTGCCCACTTGCCCCATGAAAAGAAAAGGAGAGCAGTACACTCTAGCTCAGATGCAATAATTTTATAACCAACGTTTCAACAGCCAAGCTGTCTTCATTAGGGTATAATGACAAACACTAGTCACTAGTTTATATAGTTTGAAAGGACACACACAGGTGTCTGTAATCCTGGCTTGATTTCATTGGTTGATTTACAGATATAAATAGAACATATAAAAAAGCATGAATGGATTACATAGGATCATAGATACAATTTGGCTACATAGGCCTACAAACATTATTTACAATGGATAGCAAAAACACAACAATCACAAGAATTGCTTCAGATCAAACTCTATGTTGAGACCGAAGGGAGCAAGAGTCTTTCAATTAAAGATCCAGGTGGCCTCTCGTTTTAAGAATAAATTGTCAAGGAACCATACCCACTTGCCTCTAACCATACAGATGTCCTGTAGGATCAGGTTACCCATTAGGAGCTGAGAATCAAAAGCGACCCTGAATCTGTTGGGTATAGAACATACAGGATGTCATTACATAACCACCAGCTGAAACCTGAAACCTTGACGTCTGCTGAACTGGGATCAGGTCTTGCAGTAAATAGCCCGCTATCACTTGTTTTGCAACACGTTACGGCTGACTCAGAATCAATGGAAAACAGCCTGAAAGAAAGCCAAAAGCTTCACAAACATGTCCCCAATACAAAACGTCGGCCATTTTCCTCCCATCCTGCCGCTGGGCTATTTTCAGACAGCAGAGCTGAGCCGGGTGACTATAATCAGGAGTTTGGCCCACATTCAATGGGAAGTAGACTGTGTGTGTGTGTGTGTGTGTGTGTGTGTGTACATGTACCTTCTGCAGATTTCATAGTAGTTTTGTATTTCCAGGGTAACAGACAAATGGCAGCTGTTGATAAGCTGACAGGGACTGAGCTCGTAGTATATACACTAATCCTTCTGTGTTTTACTAACCAATAGTATTAACTGACTTTACAGAATAAAAACACTTGTCCAAACAATGACATAACACACAGTCAACACAATGTAACATGTCTGAGAAAGTGCTACAGATGTCGGATCTTAATTTGATCACACTTTTGTTGCTGCACGTGTAGTGTATTTGAGTTTTAAAAAGGTTTCTAAAGTTTGTAATTTCCACGCCAATACCTTGACTTTGTTGTCCTTAAGCCATTTTGCCACAACTTTGGAAGTATGCTTGGGGTCATTGTCCATTTGGAAGACCCATTTGCGACCAAGCTTTAACTTCCTGACTGATGTCTTGAGATGTGGCTTCAATATATCCACATAATTTTCCTTCCTCATGATGCCATCTATTTTGTGAAGTGCACCAGTCCCTCCTGCAGCAAAGCACCCCAACATCATGATGCTGCCACCCCCGTGCTTCACGGTTGGGATGGTGTTCTTCGGCTTGCAAGCACCCCCTTTTTCCTCCAAACATAACGATGGTCATTATGGGCAAACAGTTCTATTTTTGTTTCATCAGACCAGAGGACATTTCTCCAAAAAGTAAGATCTTTGTCGCCATGTGCAGTTGCAAACCGTAGTCTGGCTTTTTTATGGCGGTTTTGAAGCAGTGGCTTCTTCCTTGCTGAGCGGCCTTTCAGGTTATGTCGATATAGGACTGGTTTTACTGTGGATATAGATACTTTTGTACTTGTTTCCTCCAGCATCTTTACAAGGTCCTTTGCTGTTGTTCTGGGATTTATTTGTACTTTTCGCACCAAAGTACGTTAATCTCTAGGAGATAGAACGCGTCTCCTTCCTGAGCGGGATGACGGCTGCGTGGTCCCATGGTGTTTATACTTGCGTACTATTGTTTGTACAGATGAACGTGGTACCTTCAGGCGTTTGGAAATTGCTCCCAAGGATGAACCAGACTTGTGGAGGTCTATAATTTTTTTTCTGAGGTCTTGGCTAATTTCTTTTGATTTTCTCATGATGTCAAGCAAAGAGGCACTGAGTTTGAAGGTAGGCCTTGAAATACATCCACAGGTACACCTCCAATTAACTCAAATGATGTCAATTAGCCTATCAGAAGCTTCTAAAGCCATGACATCATTTTCTGGAATTTTCCAAGCTGTTTAAAGGCACAGTCAACTTAGTGTATGTAAACTTCTGACCCACTGGAATTGTGATACAGTGAATTATAAGTGAAATAATCTGTCTGTAAACAATTGTTGGAAAAATTACTTGTGTCATGTACAAAGTAGATGTCCTCACCGACTTGCCAAAACTATAGTTTGTTAAAAAGAAATTTGTGGAGTGGTTGAAAAACGAGTTTTAATGACTCCAACCTAAGTGTATGTAAACTTCCGACTTCAACGGTATATATATATATATATTTCTTAATTCCATTCTATTACTTTTTAGATTTGTGTGTATTGTTGTGTACAGGGCTGTTGCGGTGTCCATATTACCGTCACACCGGCGGTCACGAGTCATGAAGGCAGTCAAATTCCACGTGGCCGTTTAGTCACAGTAATTACAGAGCTGCTGATTGTCATTAGTAGCCTACCAAACTTGCTAACTGCCTGGTACTCAGCACTCTATTGTCCCTCTAATCACTCAGACATCAATGCAAATGTATTCAAAAATCTAATCAAACACTTCATGAGAGCCCATGAGCTCATGCAACATTTCAATAGGCTATGGAATTGTGCGAGAAAACAGAGTAATGGCCTCTACTAAAAAGAGGAGAATAAGCTTTCCATAGGCTAGGCCTACTATAATTATTTCTCAACTTTACTAATATTAAGCACATTGCTTATATTTACAACAGGAGTATAGTCTACCTGGCTGGCATGAAAATAAACCACGGGGAGAAGCGTCCTCCATTCGCTATTTAAGTGCATAGATGACATGTATTTTTTCCCGGTGCCCCTGTTTCGATACAGGTGCAGGATAATGGCCCATTCTAAATCAAAACAAATTTCACACATATATTATTTAGTATATGTAAAGAGAAGATTAAATCAAGAATAGTCTGATAGATGACAATATTAGCCTATCACTTGTGAATTATATATTATCACAACAATGCCTTTTTTTTTGCGACTTTTTCGAATCATAGTTGCACACCTCATGTAGCCTAGCCCATAGGCCTATATGTTTTAATAAGGTTTGTATCACTACTAAAGTGGCCAAATAACTTCTTAAAATTAAGTACATTAATCCGCTTTACAAGGGGTGTAGAGCCTAACTGGCATACATAAGCAGCGAGTGAGTTTCAAGTTTGGGGAAGATAATTTTCACCAGAAAAATGCACCTTTGTAATAAAAACATTACATGCATAATTGCATTTGCGGTCACTTTTGATAACGGTGTCTTCCTCTAATGGAACATTCGCGCATATAGCCTACTACCATATGCGCATTGCTGCGCTTATAATGTAAAGAAATAGCCTAATAGTTTATCAACATGTTAAGCTAAATGTTCTGATCTGTTGCGTCAGCCACATTGTGTAAAACAGGTTTTTTGATGCTAGTGGTTGTATTAATGGGATCTATCGCATCCCACAACTGTCCCAGACTATGTTTGGAATATTTATTTCTCGCACAGAATAGAATAGGTCGACTTTTGTTCTATGGGGGATAGTAGATTGACATAGGCTAGTGCTTTGCTGTTTGTTAGGCCTACTCATCTTGTTGGCTGACAAAAAGTAAATGTTGACAGCTCTTCCAATATCTTCAATATGCACCTCGAAATTGGATAAGGACGCGCGCAGTTGGGTCCCTGATGTGTCTGTCTTCACTTGTAGCTTGTGAGAAAGACCCGTGATGGAGCGCGCAGCACTCAGGGAGAAGGGCACAATGGCCACTGGCCGCAAAAGGCATGGATTTATTTAGGGTGCATTACGGCCACACAAAGGGGATGCCGCCGTGAAATTCTAGGCATTATCAAGTGCTTGTCAAATTGTGAATGAGTGACTGATGTAGTGTGTACAGCCTGCGCAAAAAACAAAGCAGAGCTCATGCCTTTCAAGCGACTTTTTTCAAATCATCATTAGAGTCGCATCATGCAGCCTTACAATGTAAAAAAATCTAAACAGATAGCCCAATGTTTGTAGAACAACTAAAGTTACATTAATATCTCTAAATTAAGCATATAGGAATACCTATTTCTTTGTTAACCACTCAACACAGAATAGCCGCATGTGCGCACTGCCTCAAATTGTTTGGAGAAAATATCCTATTTTATTCAGCTTTGTTCAATTTTATTCTTCATACTATAAAATAATGCCACGGAATTCTAAGCAAATCTTGTCTGCTAAATGAACTAGTGTAGCCCAAAGCCATATGACATAGCCAGATCAGGATCTAACATAAGGACAACACAGAGTATGCTATTCTGTTCTTCTGAAATAGACAACATTTTCTTCATACCACATGCTTCTTTAGACCTGTCTAAAATAAATAATGGATTTATTGTGAAGGTGGAGGCTATATTACATGGATTTATTATACTTGTAAAATGTAGATGTTCCAAAGGTCAGCATCAGTGGCTTGTAGGCTATGTGTGGAAGCCAGGAGATGCTAAATATGTTGATGTTAATTAACGGTTAATTACTGTGAGACCGACAGTTATTTGCTTGACAATCACCGGCTGACGAAATTTCGTGACCGCCACAGCCCTAGTTGTGTATTGTTAGATATTACTGCACTGTTGGCGCTAGGAACACAAGCATTTCGCTACACCCGCAATAACATCTGCTAAATATGTGTATGCGACCAATAACATTTGATTTGATAAGGTATCCTCATGTGGATTACATAAGCAACAGCACACCACAAGGTCAAACCCGCACGCATGCACACACTCACACGCATGCACGCACGGACGCGCCTACGGACACACATGCATGCACGAACGCATGCAAGCACACACACACCTCCCTAGCGAGTCTCTGCCTGTCTTTTTATTGTGTTATAGTGTATGTCAATGCCAGGGGAATCAAGTTAACATCGTCAGCTGGCACAGAGCAGCACAAAAACTCACTAAGTAATGGAAGTCATTCACCTTAGCTTTATAGAAGAGAAACTGATCAAATGTGAAGCTTGTGTGTGTGTGCAACCCTTAACTGATGGAGGGAGTCTGCTTGGCCAAGACCCAGATGGATGGATCGATGGATAGATTCATGTCTTACTGAGCAAAATGAACAGCGAGAAAGACCCAGGCCAGAAAGGTTTGAAAACGAAAGACTTTGGGATTTTGTTTGTGTGTGTTTGTGTTTGTGTGTGTGTGCTCTTTTGGGGAATACAAATCTCTTAACAGCACCCAGGTTTGGAGATATCCACAGTGCCATGGTAACATACACCCACGTCCATCCATCCATCCATCCATCCATCCACCTCTCTCTCTCTCTCCATCTTTTTACACTGATGCTAGCTGACAGCACACACACTGGCTCATTGGTTACACAGGGGTTGGCATGGGCAAACTCACGCTCTCTCTCGCTCACACTCGCTCTCTCTATTGCTCTTTCTATCTCTTCCTCTCTCTCTCTCTGTCTCTCTGTCTCTCTGTCTCACTCCCTCTCTCTACCCTCTCTATCCCACTTGATCATCTCAACAGCAGATGAAGAGGCAGAGCAACAGGCACAGACCAGCCTCCCTGCCTAGAGATGCAGACTCTCACTCTCCCTTTCAATTCAATTCAATGATATTATATTTGCTTTATTGGCATGACGTAACAATGTACATATTGCCAAAGCTTAATTTGGAGATTTACAATATGAACATAATAAAAATAATAATAATCAATATTGTCAATGGGACAACAGTAACAACAATATTCAAGGGTCAAAATAACCATACATTGAACAATAACAATGGCATAGAGGACATGTGCATGTTGGTTGGTCTGTCAGACACTCCCTCATTTTATGGCAGGCAGCAATGTCGTGCGCTGCCAACCCACAGCTCTCTGCGTCCTCCTCCAAAAGGACGGGTAGCCTATTCTCATCAGAGAGGTCTTTGAAACCTTGAATAAGGGTTTTTGACATTTTGTCAAGAAATGCAGCTCTGTCTTGGGTTCTGCTGTGGTGCAGTGGTTGCACAGCCTTTCCTCTACAGGGAGCCAGGTTTTCCTGTATCTACCCTTCTCAATGGCAAGGCTGTGCTCACTGAGCCTGTACTTTGTCAAGGTTTTTCTAAGGTTTTGATTAGTAACCATGGTCAAATAGTTTGCCACGGTGTAGTGTCGATTTAGGGCCAGATAGCACTGCTTTATGCTTGTGCTTGAGTTTCACAATAAGTAATGTAGTTTTGTTTTGACTGTCTTGTAATTTGGTTTATTCTGATTGATTGGATGTTCTGGTCCTGAGGCTTCAGTGTGTTAGTAGAACAGGTTTGTGAACTCAGCCCCAGGACCAGCTGGATGAGGGGACTCTTTTCTTTGCTCAGCTCTTGGCATTGCAGGGCTTGGTAATGTATTGTTTCCAAAACTTAATTGCTATTTTTTGAGTTTTTATTATTAGTGGATATTGGCCTAATTCTGCCCTGCATGCATTGTTTGTAGTTTTCCTCTGGAAATGTGGGAGAATCTTATAGAACTCTGCATGCAGGGTTTCAATGGGTTGTTTATGTCAGTGGGTGAAATCTTGTTTTGCAAGAGGGACCCCACACCTCACTGCCATAAAGTGTAATTGGTTCAATGACACATTCAATTAATTTCAGCCAAATTTTAATAGGTATTTTTTTATATATATATATATATTTTTTGTCATTTAGCAGACGCTCTTATCCAGAGCAACGTACAGTTAGTGAGTGTATAATTTTTTGTATTTTGCTTTTTTTTTTATACTGGCCCCCCGTGGGAAACGAAACCACAACCCTGGCGTTGCAAACGCCATGCTCTACCAACTGAGCTACACCCCTGCCGGCCATTCCCTCACCTACCCTGGACCAATTGTGCGCCGCTCCATGGGTCTCCCAGTCGCGGCCGGCTACGACAGAGCCTGGATTTGAACCAGGATCTCTAGTGGCACAGCTAGCACTGCGATGCAGTGCCTTAGACCACGCCGCCACTTGAATTTGAATTTGTTTTTTAATGGCGTAGAATGCCCTGTGTGCTTTCTCTCTCAGTTCATTCACTGTCTCATTTAGGTGTCCAGTTGAGCTGATTGTTAAACCTAAGTAATTGTAGTGTGTGCAGTACTCTATATATTTTGTACCAATTGAGAACTTTAGTCTAATTCTCTGAGATCTGGATCTTCTCTAAAAAATCATAATTTTTGTCTTTTTGGGGTTTACTGCCAGGGCCCAGGTCTGGCAGCACTGCTCTAGCAGGTCCAGGCTCTGCTGTAGGTCATGTGCTGTGGGCGACAGCAGGCACAGGTAATCTGCGAAGAGCAGGCATTTAACCTCTGAATTCTGGAGACTAACACCAGGGGCTGAGGATTTTTCTAGAATAGTGGCCAATTCGTTGATGTAAATATTGAAGAGTGCAGGGCTCAAATTGCAACCCTGGCGAAGGCCCCAAAGAATTCTGTTATTTTCTTGCCAATTTTGATCCTGCACGTATTGCATTTAATTATATAATATGTTTTACCCCCTACCCCACTTTCAATAACTTTGTAGAACAGTCCTGTATGCCAAATAGAATCAAATGCTTTTTGGAAGTCGATAAAGCAAGGCTACATCTTGGTATTATTTTGGTGGACATGTTTATCTATCAGGGTGTGTAGGGTGTAAATATGATCGGTCGGGCGATGTTTTGGAATAGATCCAAGATGGCTTTTACTCAAGACATTGTGCTTATTAAGGAAGTTTAGAACTCTTACATTTATAATACTACAGAAAACCTTTCGCAGGTTACTATTCACACAAATGCCTCTGTAATTGCTAGGGTCAAATTTGTCTCCGTTCTTAAAGATTGGGGTTATGTCTAGATGTCAGGGAAATAACCTACACTCAGGATCAAACAAAACAGTTTTAATATAGCCAATTGAAATTTTGCACTAGTGAATTTGAGCTTTTAATGTAGGATGCCATCAGGTCTGCATGATTTTTTTAATTTGAGGGCCTGAATTTTCTTATAGAGCTCCTGGTCAGTAATTGGGGAGTTCAATGGATTTTGATGGTCCTTTATAGCTTTTTCTAGTCCATTCAACTTCTCATGAATTTGGCATTGTTCTGCGTTTGCATCAATTTGAACGGTGTTGTAGAGTGTTTTAAAATGGGTTGTCCATATGACACCATTTTGTATCGCTAATTCCTCTAGTTTCATTCTCTATTTCCCTTTCTCTCTCTCTCTTTATCTCTCTATCACACACACACACACAGACCAGACCACCTGAAGATAAACCTTTCAATGTTGTGTGTGTGTGTGTGCGTGCGCGCGTGCATGTGTGTATGTGTATGCATGAGCTCGCGTGTGTGTGTAGTAAGATACAGAACAACTGATTGCTGGTACTGTGTGACACACACAGGCCACCATACCCACCACAGATACAGGCAGGAGGAGAGCCAGAGAAAACCAACACACAGCTGGACTGATCAGACTAAAGGTACAGATGTAGGATCTTCATTTGAGCCAGTTTGCTACAGCAGGAAAATAATCCTGCAGCAACAGGAAATATGAATTATTATGTGGATTATAATTAATGGAAAAATGTTGTAGGGGTTGATACATTTTTCTTTAGGGCAAATCAAGTCTGACATTTTAAAGTGGAAATTACAAACCTTAGAAGCCTTTCTAAACTTTGAATACACCACAAGTTTGCATTTGCTGCTATGCAGGAACATTCTCAGCAACAAAAGAGTGATCAAATGAAGATCTTACATCTGTATGACGAATCCACCAACAATGTGGAGGGTAGAAGGACAGACAGACAAACACGATAGAGACAGAGAGAGATGGGGAGAGAGAGAGAGAGAGAGAGAGAGAGAGAGAGAGAGAGAGAGAGAGAGAGAGAGAGAGAGAGAGAGAGAGAGAGAGAGAGAGAGAGAGAGAGAGAGAGAGAGAGAGAGAGAGAGAGAGAGAGAGAGAGAGAGAGAGAGAGAGAGAGAGAGAGAGAGAGAGAGAGAGAGAGAGAGAGAGAGACAGGCAGACAGACAGACAGACAGACAGACAGACAGAAAGAGAGACAGACAAACAGAGACAGGCAGACAGACAGACAGGCTAGCATCTACAGTAAAGAGTGAGACAGAGAAAGAGAGGAACACAGATGAAGAGTTAGAGGTGCCCCTTTCTGTGGCACACCACGATATCTCTCTACACACACACAAACACACACACAATACCTCCATATGTGCACTTAATCACCCTTCTCCCGACACAGCGGTCCAATCGAATCAAGTCATATCAAATCAAATCATGGCTATTGAGACGTTTCATCTGGAAGCAGAGAGAGTGGATTACATATAGGAGGGGGGATTGGGGGGCTGCTGTGTGTGTGTGTGTGTGTGTGTGCACGCGCACGATTCCAGGAAGATTCCCTAACAAACCAGGAATAGTGTAGCCTACATATGGTCTGTGTCCCAAATGGCACACTATTCCCTATACTGTATAGTGCACTACTTTTGACCAGGGCACTGACTCTATGGAAGCACTGCAGCATAGCAACTGCTGGGATGGGTTAATCCGTTTTTGTGCCGACCCAGCTTAGCGCTGGGAGAGGCTTAAGCCCTTCTCTCCACCCCACCACTGGACTGCCAGACAGTGGATGGTTGACCTTGTGAAAAAGAGAGAGAGAGAGAGAGAGAGAGAGAGAGAGAGAGAGAGAGAGAGAGAGAGAGAGAGAGAGAGAGAGAGAGAGAGAGAGAGTTTATGTGTGTGTGTATTCGTGTGCATTTGTGTGTGACTGAATCGAAATTAACATGGATTAAGGAGGGAAACAGTTTCTGAAATATAACATACTGTTGAGAAGGTTTCCCCGACCCAAGTTAAGCCTCGTTCTGGACTAAAGTGCACTTTCAATGGACTTTCATATCTGTTCCAGAATGGAACCATGGTTTGAAAGGTTTTGGTGAGGAGTTCCAATTCCAAAATTCCAAAGTTATCTCCAGGGTTCAACTTCAATACAACACACCACTGGCAGCTCAATGATGTAACACAGCACCCACCCTTTAAGACATTTCCTCTACATCTGGAACTGATTGAGAAGAAAGTGTAAAAATTCCGGAGAATTCATTTTCACAAGCACATCCCGACTTCCTTACTGTCGGTTCCAAAATATGTGCTGAGACTGCAGACCTCAATACAGAAACACTGCTAAATAACGTATCTTACATCGTAACATGACAAAGCATTTAATGTATAGTTTCCTTTCCTTCAGGTACAGAGTGAGACATTCCTGATTCCACAAGTGACTCAGTCAGAAAATGCTCAATGGTCACAGTAAAGAAAGTTCTGCTCTGATATGTGAGTCAAGAGAACAACAGGGTGGTCAGGGTGTGTCTCTTTGACGTGGTGGTAGAGGACATTGAGACAGCTTGCTTTTTGGTTTAACCTCTTAAGGATCGGACCCTTTTTTTCAATTTTCGCCTAAAATGACATACCCAAATCTAACTGCATGTAGCTCAGGACCTGAAGCAAGGATATGCATATTCTTGATACCATTTGAAAGGAAACACTTTGAAGTTTGTGGAAATTTGAAAATTAATGTGGGAGAATATAACACATTAGATCTGGTAATAGATTATACAAACCAAAAAACATGCGTATTTTATTAATTTTTTAAAATAATCTTTGAAATGCAAGAGAAAGGCCACAATATAATATTGCAGTTTAGGTGCAATTTAGATTTTGGCCACTAGATGGCAGCAGTGTGTGCACAAAGTTTCACATTGATCCAGTGAAGCATTGCAATACTGGACTATTTTGTATCAAGTCTGCCCAAATGTGCCGAATTGGTCAATTGATACATTTTCAAGTACATAACTATAGAGAACATCCAAAAATGATATGGTAATACAAAATGTAAGTTTACACACTCCCAGGAATGTCATACATGATGGATCATTAGCTTACACACTAACTTTCACACATCTAGATGGCCGGGAGGGGTGGGTGTGGAGCCAGAGACAGCAGGGGTTCAAACTGTAGAACCCAGTTCCTACATTTTAATATAAAAATTGATTTGATCAAACGAAACTGTGCTACATTTTATCTCTGGGACCCTTAGTATGACAAATCAGAGCAAGATTACTGAATGTAGATATATTATTAACCATCAGAGGGGAATGTATCAAACCAGTTGCCGTGATAAGTTTTTTGTTGTTGTGCACTTTCCTCAAACAATAGCATGGTATTTTTTCACTGTAATAGCTACTGTAAATTGGACAGTGCAGTTAGATTAACAAGAATTTAAGCTTTCTGCCCATATAAGACATGTCTATGTCCTGGAAAGTTTGCTGTTACTTACAACAGTCATGCTAATCACATTAGCGCACGTTACTCAACCGTCCCGTATACGGGACACCGAACCCGTAGAGGTTAATGATCCTCTCCCCTCTCTCTCTCTCTCTCTCTCTCTCTCTCTCTCTCTCTCTCTCTCTCTCTCTCACTCTTTCTCTCTCTTCCGGGCCGGCATGGCGCTCCCATTTGATATATCGATTTCAGTTTTTTGCTCTGTGGACAAAACTGTTCAGCACAGCAGAAATGTGCTTCCCCCTTGGCTACTTCCTGTCTGTGTCTGTGGGATTGTATGCGGTCGAGTGTTTGCAGCAGTCTCTGAGTCAACACAAAGGGGGTTCGGAAAGACAAACTATTTAAAAACCTTAAACACAAAAACAACTGGTCCTTTTCTAATAGCACAAAGCAGAGTAGCTTTCTTAGCTATGACAGTTGTAGTCGTTACATCTTCCTACAGAATGACTTGAAACAATATAAATATAGTCTGGTGCCAAATCTGTGCTTTTAGCCAACTCCTCTGACTATTGCTGGACTAGTACACACTCAGTTTGTACAACAGATGTACAACGCATTTAATACATCGACTGACATACAACCAATATTTTTTATGGGTTTGGTTGTAAAAAAAAGTTTACACAACCATTGTGTGCACAGTGCACACAGATCAGGAGACTTGTGGAAGTGGTCCTTGGTATATTTGGAATGTAACTTGTGAGAGGAAAGGCAGTGACAGGAAATGCAGTGGCCGCTGTCACCCTTTGCCTGACACTGTTTACAGTGCATTCCACCATGCTTGGGTAATTCTTGTACAGAACAGGTCAATCAGGATCACTGTACTGTAGGCAGGATCAGGGACATATGTTTCAAGTGTCACAGAGTAGGAGAGATGGCCTTGGATCAGGTCCCCCCCTGTCCATGTAATAGTTTTCATTGTGATCTAAATGGCTAAACTGATTTTAGATCCTCCTCTGAGACGCTTGATACAGCTCCAGCTCTGTAGCCTAGTAGTGCAAGGTTTACTGTACGCCAAATCACTGACAAAAATGACAATGAAATAGACTAAAAATAATATTTAGATGACAATACATTAGTAATGCATTAGTAATTAACCAACAATAATAGCAAGATTAATTATTATTACCATTAGTGTTATTATTTCATGATAGTACTGTCACTAATAACAACATTGTTGTCTCAATCATCAACCTTATTCATTATAGTATAGCCTAACAGCAGTTTTCAGCAAGCAGTCTATATGGTCATTATCTTTCCCCCAATTGGTCACTCGTGCACACATTCGTGCATGGTGATGCTGGGCTCGCGCAGCGGTCGGGATTAAAGATGATGTGTGCTCAACATCTTCCTCATTTCCATTATTCACGGTCATGATGAGGCACGACAAACACCAACACATTAACTAGGTCACAGGTTGTTTAACAGCATCGATTATTAGGCTACAGTTGAACCACTCTCCGATACTGAACACCACAGAACGTTCCAGATAAAGTGGGTAGGGTTGTCAATGTAAAAAACCAAATGGGATTACTCTAGGCTAGGCTACACAGCAACATTGAGAAAGCAGAAGTGACAGTTTACACAATATCATCATAACGATTAATCAATACATCGAGTAAATTAAATGGTCCTTGAAGGATAAGGCATTCTCCTATAATGCAAATTCATGGGTTAAGCAGTTCATTCAAGTCGGGTTCTCTTCCGAGTAACGTCCCATCATTCAAACCAAAAATAATTGCCGGCATTGTTCACTTGTTGAGAAGTGGGTTATCATCCAAGACAAAAAACAACCCAACAACCAAACGAAAGTCATTTCAAGTGTTTTGAAACACAAAAGTATACATGTTATGAAAGTAGGGTTTATGGTTCATCATGTAACGGAATTCACTGATGATGGTGCCAAAATGATGATAAATCAAGTAGTAGCATACAATCATTATTATATAATTGTATAATGACAAATCCTAAAAGCAAAAACAGAAAAACACACTCGCATACAATGACACGCCAACATTATAATCTCCCATACAAACAGTGAGTTAAACCAGAATGTTAAAAAAAATGTGTTGGCTTACCCCGGGTTTTGTGTAGGCTATGAGTCCGCGAAGAGAGATGCCCTGTTCTGTGGGTAAGATAGTGTTCACTTCTCTACCAGTTATCAAAATGTGATTTGTATTCGATTGACGCACAATCTCGCTGCAAAATCGGCTTCTTCAGTCAGCTCCTCTATCCAGAATGTAGGCTAGTTGGTTTAGGATGTTGTCAGCTCTGGGACGCCGTCTAGTGATGGATTTTATTTTATAAACATATAAAAGCGATTACAAAAGCAATTGTTATGGTGAAATTATATTGGCTAGTGTGGATAAGTGCTTTGTTTTTGTTCCAGGCAAGTTCTATCCGTCCGTCCCGTTGTCTGCATACACAGTCTTGCCGGTTCGTTGATGGAAACGCCTTTTCTTCTCTCTCTCTCTCTCTCTCTCTCTCTCTCTCTCTCTCTCTCTCTCGCTCTCTCTCTCTCTCTCTCTCTCGCTCTCTCTCTCTCAATTAAATTTCAATTCAATTCAATTTCAATTTAAGGGCTTTATTGGCATGGGAAACGTATGTTAACATTGCCAAAGCAAGTGAAGTAGATAGTAAACAAAAGTGAAATAAACAAATATTAACAGTAAACATTACACTCAGAAGTTCCAAAAGAATAAAGACATTTCAAATGTCATATTATGTATATATATATACAGTGTTGTAACAATGTGCAAATAGTTAAAGTACAAATGGGAAAATAAATAAACATAAATATGGGTTGTATTTACAATGGTGTTTGTTCTTCACTGGTTGCCCCTTTCTCTCTCTCTCTCTCTTGGTTGTAGTTCCTGGTCACACGCGCTGTCTGATACCGTTGTTTCGCAGACACTGGCGCACACACATTTTTCCAAGATGATGTCAGCGGGCTATCCGGTTTGCAATCCCACCTCCTTTTCTTTCCCTCTCTCCCTCTCTCCCTCCCTCCCTCCCTCCCTCCCTCCCTCCCTCCCTCCCTCCATCACTTAGCCTCGCAAAGCCGCCTGACCCCGCTCCTATCCATCACTGCCACAGTCCCAGACACGTTATTGTCCTCCAACTCTTTTTCTCTTGATTCCTCCGATGTAACGTCCAGTGTGGCTTCGGTATCGCGAGCATCTGAGGCGTGGCATCTCGCCAGCCAGCAGCGCGAGGTAGATGACATGGAATTCTCTAGACTGCGGGAATAGGTTTGTTTGTCACAGTAAAAACAAGGCCAATTTTAATATCATTTTCTCTCCACTCTGATGCAGTTGTATATTCAACGATGTTAACTTGTGGGCCTACTATATTAGGTTAGCATACTATATTAAATTGCCATTTTGTGGTTGGATGGTAGTGGGTGGGAGAATTAGAGGAGAGATAGAGAGAAAAGAGAGATGGAGAGAAGGGACAGCTATTTTTGACTGTAGTTGAAATGTACCTCTTTCTTTAAAATAAGTGTAACTTTAAACCTGGACAACTCTCACAGCAGTGTTTATGGTTTAGGGGTGTTCCCTATATAGTGCACTACTTTTGACCAGAAGCCCTGGTAAAAAGTAGTGCCCACAAATTCCTCTATTGGCCATGTCTCTACATAACAACTCATTATGGTATTGAATATTATATGATATCGTCAGGGGCGCAACTTTGGTTTTAGAAGTATTATTAAAAAATATATATTACTTTTTTATCCAGTCGGATAAACACTCCAAACAGCCTACTCGACCGCTCGCAGTGTTGCCAAGTCCTCAGTAAGGAAAGTAGCTATTGGCTGTCCTAAAAGTCGCTAGAAGTCGCTAAATGACGTCATCACATAATTTGCATAATTGCCCATGTGCATGTAATTGTGATGGACCCTGTAGGAGAGAGGAATAACGTTGTGGGAGAGACAAAAAGTGAGTAAAAAACACCCTACATTGACATCCCGCCCTGAATGTAAGCCAGGGCGGGATCAGCCAGCGGTTCATTTGCAGTCTGGACGCAGAGCGGTGAACATCTCCTGCTCTGACTGCAGCTGGGAGGGACTGCTGTGCGAGGACTGGGCCGCCTGTGAGTGCTTTGGGACTGGGGTGGGACGGGGGTGGGGCCCACGGTATATCGTTGAGAAGAGTAAGAACGATATGTGCTTTCACGTCAGAGTCTCCAAAAGTCTCCAATAACACCAGAAAAAGTCGCTAGATTTGTCGCTAGTCGCTTTTTTGAAAATGTGTCGCTAGAAGAGTCTGAATACTCGCTAAATATCGCTAAGTTGGCAACACTGACTGCTCGGAGGTGTCCACATGGTCCTAAAGCACACCGTTGCCTCGTTTTGTATCACATTCCAATGATAAAACTGGGGGGGACAAAAATGCAATTTTAGAATGTGGGGGGGGGGGGGGGGGGGGGGGGCATGTCCCTCTCAGGATCGTGTCTAACCCTCTCAGGATCGCTGGCAATAGAGTAAGCAGAATTACTCTGCTATGCAATGATAATCGTTATGGTATGAATAAAAATGATAATATTAAATATTAACTCGACTCCACAAGATGGGATGCAGATCCATTACTAAATAATTACATATTGCCATGACAATAATATTGGCTGTGGCATAATACAAATATGTAGTTATAAAATCTAGATTGATTGTTTTTATAATTTAGAGTCATTATACCTGTAATTTATGCCTTCACATGATTTGATATGTATCAACATAACATATACATTTGTCCAAATAGAGTATAGGCCCATGGTTTGCCTTATCGCATAGACAGTTGTGCTCAAGAATAACAGTTGCATATTGTTTTTGACATTTGCAAATTATCATCTCGTTCTTCATTTGCATACATCTAAAAGAAAGGGGGATGTCAGGTGGTCCCTTGCTACAGTAGCAACATAGATACAGCACAATAACCAAACAGAAAACACAGAAATATCATACAGAAAGTATCCAGGTTTTCTCAGTGACTTTGCAATGGATAATGAGTATGTCATTTACAGATCTTGTCCCATACCCTTCAAATAAAGTGTTACCCAAGTTTAAATAGTACAGCAGATCACAGTAGCCTAATCCAAAATAATTACTATAAAGTATTATATAGAAACTCAAACTCTTAGATTGTCGGATATGCAATGGCGTTATATAATTTTCCCAATAGATTTCGACAAGATCCTGGATTATGTTTTTATGTGTTTTGCACACATTAATATTTTAATATGTTTGTTTGACAATCACAGCACATGTGCTGCCATGTGCATGTGTGTGTCAAGGTTATTATAGTAAACTAAAACTATACTAAAACTATTATCTTTGTCAATAATTATGTTCATCCATAATGAATTATGTTGTTTTAGTTTTTTCTATTTTAAACTTTGGGCAAAAATCAAATGGGTTTTTCAAGCATTTTTTTGCAATGGGGTTTTAATTTCCAAGTTTCTGAATCTGGCAAGTAAATGCTTCAAATAGGCCTAGCTTGTGCATCACTATCACTAGCTATCTAGTCACTCTAGACAGACAGTTTGCCTCCCACAATGTACCAATATTACAGCCATACACATCCTTACAAGTACCTGGACAGAGAGGAGGAGTCAGAACAGGGAAGAATGTCACTGCCTTATCCGATGACGTCAACGCCTATCCGCTTGTTGCCCTAGTGTGAACATCCCCGCCGGACACAAAGTAGTAGCTAGCTAGCAATATGGAGAATGCTAAATGAAAAAAAAAAAAAAGAAGTTGTTTTTTAATGAGTGCATTTCGCAAGTGGCTAGTTGGCATAATCTACCTTCACTAAAACCACGGCTAAGGTTTTGGCCACAAACTTTGGTTTCAAATAATTCTGAGATGTCTGCCTCATTGACTGTACAGTATATGAATGGACCAAGCCATCGATGACGTCACACCATTCGTTCTTATGTGAAGACTCAATGGCTCATTTGAAGCTCAGGAAGTCAATTTTAGCTTGCTAAGATGGCGTCTCATGGGGGGGATTCTCAAGACATGACATGCGCAGTTTGAGCTACTCCAGGAAGTGACGTTGCAGGTTGCGACCAGGGAAGAACAACTGCCCCCTCTCATTGAGTATCTCAAGTTGAAGGCAGACCGGGGTACTGCAGTATGCCGGTAGCAACTAAATGATCCTTATAACTTCTTCATTGTGCAATTTTTAAATAATCGGCCCAAGGACATACATCTGGTGTAATAGAATAAATGATTGGTACCATGATTGTCTTCGATTAGTTTATTATTTACAAGAATATTGAAGACAAAGATTGCAATTTTCCCATTGACTATAATGGGGGGATCCTTCTTTCTGGATACAACAGCCTGCAGTACCCTGGTCAGCCTTGAACTTCATGGAAGGGGCAGTCGTACTACTCTGGACTGCCTACAGGCTTCAGAAAGAGTTAGATTTTTCAGGCTTGGCCCGCCTACCAAAACTTGTGTTTTGTTGGGAGTGTTGTCTGTCTGAAGAGGACCCTCCCCAGAACAGAAAATGCCCAAGAGAATCTGACATCCTCCCCAGACCTAGTGCTGTTTGTCGAGGTCTAGGATTTCCGAGATTGCTAGCAATCACTAGCTAACAGGAAGAAATATAAGCTATAACACTTACATGCCTCCTAGCCTACCATGCATAGGCTACTTTCTGTCCCCAACACTAAAACTAAAACTGAAACAAAAATAATATAAAAACGAAATGTTTTTATATATATATATATATATATATATATATGCCATTTAGCAGACGCTTTTATCCAAAGCGACTTACAGTCATGCGTGCATACATTTTTTTTTTTTGTGTATGGGTGGTCCCGGGGATCGAACCCACTACCTTGGCGTTACAAGCGCCGTGCTCTACCAGTTGAGCTACAGAGGACTACAGAGGACCACATCAATCTAAAATGGAATAAAAACGAGTAAATCAAGTCAGAAAACTAAGACTAAACTGAATTTCACATAAGAATCCTAAAATTAATATAAATAAAAACTAATATAAAACCACAAAACTATTTTAACCTTGGTGTGTGTGTGTGTGTGTGTCTGTGTGTTTATATTATTATGTGTTTGTTTTGCATAGTGCGATGGTGTCCTTATGTGTGTGTGAGTGTGTGTGTGTGTAGTTGTTCGCCCCCAGGAGAGAGTCTAATCAGGAAGTTCTCATTTCCCATCACAAGATCAGCTTGTTTAGGAAAAAGAAGAAGAAAGGCTCTCAGAGACGAACACACACACACACACACACACACACACACACACACACACACACAGACAGACAGACAGACAGAAAGAAAGCAATCCTCCCTGAGGGGCCATGCTCACTAACTGAGAAAGAAGGAAGGGAGAGAAAGAAAGAAAATAAAAATATATAAATATATTTGATACAAAGAAAACAAATTGTAAGAGAGAAAAAGTTTTTAGGGTAAACTAGATTAAGAAAAATATGTACAGATTGCTGTCGTAGATACAAAAGTATTTTTGTTGTTGTGGATGCTGAAAGCTACTGTGCAATATAGCCTAAACACATTTCTGCTAGTCATCTGATGGCCAGAGAATGAGAGAGAGAGAGAGAGAGACAGAGAAAGACAGAGAGAGAGAGAGTGTCTGTGCGTCTGAGTGTGTTCTTCTGTGTGTGTTCTATCCCTGGCCACTGGCTGTGATGTCGCTGAAAGGAACGCTTGTTGTAAGAGAGGGGGGAAGGGGGAAGAGTAGACAGAAAAGAGAAACAATGAAAATGCAGAGTCATTCTGCCCATCTCTTTCTCTCCTTTTAAACCCCCTGTCGCTTTCTCTGGCTGACCCTGATCTGACAGCACTGATTAGTAGTTTGTGTGTGTGTGTCTTACTGTCTAAGTACCTAGACTGGTCTTCTTTAGATAACACACATCGCTAAGTACTAATTGGACATCAATAACAAGCATAAGGAAGTAAAGACTGCATGCTTAATATTGACATGGAAAATGATATAGAATTGCATGAAATACGTTTATAAAATGTTAGTTTTTTTATCAGACCGCAAATAAGTCCTCTACGGACTCGGGAGAGGCGAGAGCCATGCGTCCTCCAAAACACGATCCTGCCAAGCCGCACTGCTCACTTAACCCGAAAGCCAATCACACCAATGTGTCGGAGGAAACACTGTCCAGCTGGCGACCAAAGACAGCTTGCAGACACCCGGCCCGCCATAACGAGTCGCTAGAACACGATGGGACAAGGAAATCCCGGCAGTGCCTTAGACCGCTGCGCCACTCGGGAGGCCCTAAGCAGAATATTTTAATACCACAACAGAGCATGACAACGAATGAGCGCATGCTGCAGCACCGGAGAGAAAATTGATTTAGCAAGATAGGCATTTCGAATTAAATGCGGAGTGGAGCTTTATAGTTAGGCGGTGACATCACGTGCCCCGCGTATTTTCAAAATGATTTTCAAAAAACATCATTTGTTGCAATAAAAAAAAATCCACCCCTGTCGAACGGATAAAAATGTTGTCGATCTTTAGAAAATGTATCCTATATCTGCCGTTTCCATTACACCTGTCGCAATGAATTGTTTTGCGACGTTGCTTTTGTCTAATATACCTGGGTCAATGGAAACCTGCCTAATGTCAATAAGCTTCATCACTATCTTTCCTTTGCGGTACCTCAAACTGTCATGATTACCAGCTGAGATAAACTTTTATGAGTTGATTTTACTCCTGGCTCAGAGTTTGTCTGGGCGGTGTCTTAGCATCATCTTAAAACCTACTCTGAGCTGTGATTTTTTTGTCTTAAAACAGGTTTTTATCAGGATTCCTTTTCTGAGATGCTCTTCTTCTACTACTTCTGTGAGTTGGTAAACTAACTGAAAGGGTGCATACTGCCACCTGGAGAAGTAAAGCTATGTTGGAAAATAGGAAACCACTAGGCTCATTTTTAGTCGGAGTCAGGGTTTTGGAGAAGTTCTGCTTGGGAAATCCGTTTAACGTCTCCAGGAAAATCTGGAATGTGTTGGAGGAAAGTGGAGTTGGTGAGAGTCACAAGAAGTGGTCTTATTTTTATTTTTTGTGTGTCTGCGGAGCAGAAGAAGCGTGTTTTAAGACTAAAAAATATATCGGAGTGGAATGTTTCCTGCATGGATTTTCGTGGCAGGGCACCTATCAAGGTTATTTCTGGGGTGGCACAAGAAATAAAGGCCGATGTAGTGGTTGGTGCACGTCGACTGACCTGTATGGTGGACGGAGAAAATATATTCACTTCATCCATGATACTGTTCTTTGATGAAGAGTCTCTCCCTTCTCATATAAAGTTAGGATTCATGAGCTAACCTGTAAGAGCTTTTGTGCACAAGCGCCTTCAGTGTCATACTGTTGAAGTCGGAAGTTTACATACACTTAGGTTGGAGTCATTAAAACTCGTTTTTCAACCACTCCACAAATTTCTTGTTAACAAACTATAGTTTTGGCAAGTCGGTTAGGACATCTACTTTGTGCATGACACAAGTAATTTTTCCAACAATTGTTTACAGACAGATTATTTCACTTATAATTCACTGTATCACAATTCCAGTGGGTCAGAAGTTTACATACACTAAGTTGACTGTGCCTTTAAACAGCTTGGAAAATTCCAGAAAATGATGTCATGGCTTTAGAAGCTTCTGATAGGCTAATTTACATTATTTGAGTCAATTGGAGGTGTACCTGTGGATGTATTTTAAGGCCTACCTTCAAACTCAGTGCCTCTTTGCGTGACATCATGGGAAAATCCAAATAAATCATCCAAGACCTCAGAAAACAAATTGTAGATCTCCACAAGTCTGGTTCATCCTTGGGAGTAATTTCCAAACGCCTGAAGGTACCACGTTCATCTGTACAAACAATAGTACGCAAGTATAAACACCATGGGACCACACAGCCATCATACCGCTCAGGAAGGAGACGCGTTCTGTCTCCTAGAGATGAACGTACTTTGGTGCGAAAAGTGCAAATCAATCCCAGAACAACAGCAAAGGACCTTGTCAAGATGCTGGAGGAAACAGGTACAAAAGTATCTATATCCACAGTAAAACCAGTCCTATATCGACATAACCTGAAAGGCCGCTCAGCAAGGAAGAAGCCACTGCTCCAAAACCGCCATAAAAAAAGCTAGACTACGGTTTGCAACTGCACATGGGGACAAAGATCATACTTTTTGGAGAAATGTCCTCTGGTCTGATGAAACAAAAATAGAATTGTTTGGCCATAATGACCATCGTTATGTTTGGGGGGAAAGGGGGATGCTTGCAAGCCGAAGAACACCATCCCAACCGTGAAGCACGGGGGTGTCACTAGAACCGATGTGGATGTGGTGGAGGAGTCAGGCGCAGGACACAGAGGTTAAGTCCAACAGACTTTAATAGTCTAATGCTTACGAGAAAACCCCGACCTCGACATACACCAAGAGGCGAGGGAAAATTACGCACACGCGTAAACACTAAACACAAAACAAACAGGGTGCAAACACGTAGCTCCGACACAGTGGCAGTCATAACAACACACAATCATACTAGTGCAAAACAAGGAACTTATAAGACACGTAATCAACGCACAAATGGACACAGGTGTAACAGACAGACAAAAGCAATCAAATGACGAAACATAGAGCGGTGGCAGCTAGTACTCCGGGGACGGCGAACGCCGAAGCCTGCCCGAACCAGGAGGAGGAGCAGTCTCGGCCGAAACCGTGACAGTACCCCCCCCTTGACGCGCGGTACCAGCCGTGCGCCGACCCCGGCCTCGGGGACGGCCAGGAGGACGCGGACCCGGGCATGTGGGATGCCCACGGTGAAACTCAGTCAGGAGGGATGGATCGAGTATGTCCCTCCTGGGCACCCAGCACCGTTCCTCCGGACCGTACCCCTCCCACTCCACGAGATACTGGAGACCACTCATCCGGCGCCTCGAGTCCAAGATGGTCCGGACCCTGTACGCCGGGGCCCCCTCGATGTCCAAAGGGGGCGGAGGGGTCTCTCCTATCTCATCTTCTTGGAGTGGGCCAGCTACCACCGGCCTGAGAAGAGACACATGGAACGAGGGGTTAATATTTTTATACTCTATAGGCAGTTGTAACCTGTAACACACCTCGTTCAATCTTCTCAGGACTTTGAAGGGCCCCACAAACCGCCGACCCAGCTTCCGGCAGGGCAGGCGGAGGGGCAGGTTTCGAGTCGAGAGCCAGACTCGATCTCCCGGTGCGTACACCGGTCCCTCACTGCGGTGGCGATCGGCGCTCGCCTTTTGTTGACGGATGGCACGCTGCAGATGGACATGGGCAGCGTCCCACGTCTCCTCCGAGCGCCGAATCCACTCGTCCACCGCAGGGGCCTCGATCTGGCTCTCGTGCCATGGTGCCAGGACCGGCTGATAACCTAAAACACACTGGAAAGGTGTTAAATTGGTGGAGGAGTGGCGGAGAGAGTTCTGGGCCATCTCTGCCCAGGGGATGAACCTAGACCACTCCTCCGGCCGGTCCCGGCAATAGGACCTCAAAAACCTACCCACATCCTGTTTGACACGTTCCACCTGCCCATTGCTCTCTGGGTGGTACCCAGAGGTAAGGCTTACCGAGACCCCCAACCGTTCCATGAACGCCCCCCAAACTCTGGAGGTGAACTGGGGACCTCGGTCAGACACTATATCCTCGGGGACCCCATAGTGCCGGAACACATGGGTAAATAGGGCCTCAGTGGTTTGTAGGGCAGTAGGGAGACCCGGCATGGGAAGGAGACGACAGGCCTTGGAAAACCGATCCACAACGACCAAAATGGTGGTATTCCCCTGGGAGGGGGGTAGGTCGGTTACGAAATCCACCGATAGGTGGGACCATGGTCGTTGTGGAACGGGCAGGGGATGTAGCTTACCCCTGGGCAAATGTCTAGGCGCCTTACACTGGGCACACACCGAGCAGGAGGAGACATAAACCCTCACATCCCTAGCTAACGTTGGCCACCAGTATTTCATGCTAAGACAGTGCACGGTCCGGCCAATACCTGGATGTCCAGAGGAGGGTGATGTATGAGCCCAATAAATAAGTCGATCACGAATCTCGAGCGGAACGTACGTCCGCCCCACAGGACACTCGGGGGGAGTAGGGTCGGTACGCAGTGCCCGCTCGATTTCCGCATCGACCTCCCATACCACCGGAGCCACCAAACAAGACTCCGGCAATATGGAAGTAGGCTCGTTGGACCTCTCCTCTGTGTCATACCGCCGGGACAGGGCGTCTGCCTTACCATTCTGGGACCCAGGGATGTATGTGATCTTAAAAACAAACCGGGTTAGGAACATGTTCCACCTAGCCTGACGAGGGTTCAATCTCCTAGCTGCCCGGATGTACTCCAGGTTACGGTGATCAGTCAGAATGAGGAAAGGGTGTTGAGCCCCCTCAAGCCAATGCCTCCACACCTTTAGGGCCTGGACTACGGCTAACAGCTCCCTGTCCCCAACATCATAGTTGCGCTCCGCCGAGCTGAGCTTCTTGGAGTAGAACGCACAGGGGCGGAGTTTAGGTGGCGTGCCGGACCGTTGTGACAGAACTGCCCCAATACCGGTCTCGGACGCGTCTACCTCTACTTGGAATGGTAAAGAGGGATCCGGATGCGCCAGCACAGGAGCCGAGGTGAACAGGTTCTTTAGTTTGACAAATGCCCTGTCCGCCTCAGCCGACCACTGCAAACGAACCGGACCCCCCTTTAGCAGGGACGTAATGGGAGCTGCAACCTGTCCAAAACCCCGAATAAACCTCCGGTAGTAATTAGCAAAACCCAATAACTGCTGCACCTCTTTTACAGTGGTTGGAGTTTGCCAATTACGCACGGCCGATACCCGGTCTACCTCTATCTCCACACCAGACGCGGACAACCGATAACCCAAAAAGGAGACGGACTCCTGGAAGAACAGGCATTTCTCTGCCTTGACATACAAGTCATGCTCCAACAGTCTTCTCAACACTCGGCGCACCTGGGCTACATGCTCGGCTCGTGTAGAAGAATACACTAGGATGTCGTCGATGTAAACTACTACACCCTGCCCATGCATGTCCCGGAAAATCTCGTCAACAAAGGATTGGAAGACTGAAGGAGCATTCATTAACCCGTATGGCATGACGAGATACTCGTAATGACCCGAGGTGGTGCTAAATGCTGTTTTCCATTCATCCCCCTCCCTAATGCGCACCAGATTGTACGCGCTCCTGAGATCCAACTTTGTGAAGAACCGCGCTCCGCGTAATGACTCCGTCATCGTCGCAATCAGTGGAAGTGGGTAACTGTATTTAACTGTGATCTGATTGAGACTACGGTAATCAATACACGGGCGCAATCCCCCGTCCTTCTTCTTCACAAAGAAGAAACTTGAGGAGACCGGGGAAGTGGAGGACCGTATGTATCCCTGTGCCAAGGACTCGGCTATGTAAGTCTCCATAGCCGCTGTTTCCTCTTGAGACAGGGGATACACACGATTCCGTGGAAGAGCCGCTCCTGTCTGGAGATTTATCGCACAGTCCCCTTGTCTATGAGGAGGTAGCCGTGTTGCCCTCGATTTGCTAAACACGAGTGCTAAATCCTCATACTCAGGGGGAATGCGCAGTGCGGGCACTTGGTTCGGACTCTCTACCGAGGTCGCCCCTACGGAAACACCTAGACATCTCCCTACACACTGGGCAGACCACTCCATAAGAGCCCTCTGTTGCCACGCTATGGTAGGATCATGGGTGCTTAACCAGGGAAGGCCCAACACCACGCGGTACGCAGGAGAGTCAATCAGATAAAACTGAATGATCTCCTCATGACCCCCCTGCGTCGTCATCGTCAGTGGTGCTGTGACCTCCCTGATCAGGCCCGACCCCAACGGCCGGCTGTCTAATGCGTGGACAGGAAATTGAGCTTCTACCGGCCGAAGGGGAATTCCTAACCTACAACAAAATGCCCGATCAATAAAGTTCCCAGCTGCGCCTGAATCTACTAGCGCCTTATGCTGGGAATGAGGTGCCACCTGTGGAAATCTCACAGGAATACTCATGTGACCAACAGAAAGCTCTGGGTAAGTGGGGCGCCTACTCACCTGAAATGACTCCCCAGTGCGTGGCCTGTTGTCACCTCTCCCAGGAGACCCTCCCCAGCACCTGGCCGCGGTGTGTCCTCCACGACCACAGGTGGTGCAGGGGATGGCCCCCCTCGGGTTCCCTCTCCTCCTCTCTCTAGCGCCAGCACCCCCGAGCTCCATGGGAATCGGCTCGGAGGTGCTGGAGGGTGGAATGGACGACCCCCACTCGGGACGTCCGCGGGTTGCCAGCAGGGTGTCTAGACGGATGGAAATGTCCACCAACTGGTCGAACGACAGGTTGGTGTCCCTGCAGGCCAGCTCACGACGAACGTCCTCTCGTAGGCTACACCGGTAGTGGTCGATGAGGGCCCTCTCATTCCACCCCGCATCCGCCGCTAGTGTCCGGAACTCCAGTGCGAACTCCTGTGCGCTCCTCTTCCCCTGTCGGAGGTGGAATAGACGCTCTCCCGCCGCTTTCCCCTCAGGTGGATGATCGAAGACAGCCCTGAAGCGGCGGGAGAACTCCGCGTAGGTGATGGTTGCGGCGTCTATTCCCCTCCATTCGGCGTTGGCCCACTCCAACGCCTTGCCGGATAGACAGGAGATGAGGGCGGAGACGCTCTCGTATCCCGAGGGCGCCGGGTGTATGGTGGCAAGGTAAAGTTCCACCTGCAGGAGGAATCCCTGACACCCGGCTGCAGAACCGTCATATGCCCTCGGGAGCGAGAGCCGAATGCCACTGGGTTCCGGTGCTGAGAGAGGAGGACTGGCCGTTGGTGATGGGATGTTGTAAGAGTGCGTGGGCACCTCTCGATTCACCAATCGGCGCAGAGTGTTGGACACCTCGTCCATGGCGGCCCCGAGTTGCCGGATCATGGTGTCCTGGTAGTTGATCCGGTCTTCCAGGGATTCGGGTGCCGCCGATGTTCCTGCTGACTCCATGTTGGTGTGTTGTTCTGTCACTAGAACCGATGTGGATGTGGTGGAGGAGTCAGGCGCAGGACACAGAGGTTAAGTCCAACATACTTTAATAGTCTAATGCTTACGAGAAAACCCCGACCTCGACATACACCAAGAGGCGAGGGAAAATTACGCACACGCGTAAACACTAAACACAAAACAAACAGGGTGCAAACACGTAGCTCCGACACAGTGGCAGTCATAACAACACACAATCATACTAGTGCAAAACAAGGAACTTATAAGACACGTAATCAACACACAAATGGACACAGGTGTAACAGACAGACAAAAGCAATCAAATGACGAAACATAGAGCGGTGGCAGCTAGTACTCCGGGGACGGCGAACGCCGAAGCCTGCCCGAACCAGGAGGAGGAGCAGTCTCGGCCGAAACCGTGACAGGGGGTGGCAGCATCATGCTGTGGGGGTGCTTTGCTGCAGGAGGGACTGGTGCACTTCACAAAATAGATGGCATCATGAGGAAGGAAAATTATGTGGATATATTGAAGCATCTCAAGACATTAGTCAGGAAGTTAAAACTTGGTCGCAAATGGGTCTTCCAAATGGACAATGACCCCAAGCATACTTCCAAAGTTGTGGCAAAATGGCTTAAGGACAACAAAGTCAAGGTATTGGAGTGGCCATCACAAAGCCCTGACCTCAATCCTATAGAACATTTGTGGGCAGAACTGAAAAAGCGTGTGCGAGCAAGGAGGCCTACACACCTGACTCAGTTACACCAGCTCTGTCAGGAGGAATGGGCCAACATTCACCCAATTTATTGTAGGAAACGTGTGGAAGGCCACCCGAAACGTTTGACCCAAGTTAAACAATTTAATGGCAATGCTACCAAATACTAATTGAGTGTATGTAAACTTCTGACCCACAGGGAATGTGATGAAATAAATAAAAGCTGAAATAAATCATTCTCTCTACTATTATTCTGACATTTCACATTCTTAAAATAAAGTGTTGATCCTAACTGACCTAAGACAGGGAATTCTTACTGGGATTAAATGTCAGGAATTGTGAAAAACTGAGTTTAAATGTATTTGGCTAAGGTGTATGTAAACTTCCGAATTTGGTCATGTGTCAAGTGTGTGCAGAAGGGAAGATTGCCAGATTAAGGGAAATGCTGCAACTGTGGAGGTGAACATGCGCCTGAATTCTTGGAGTGCCCTGTTAGGGAGAATGAGGTGGCAATGGTAAGGAGTGTCCAGCGTGTCTCCTATCTGGAGACGGTGAGAAGATTGGAAGGAACGAGTGGCGGGGAAGAAGCAATGGTAGTAGAGCCACTACGACCAGTGAAGGTTTCCCATCAACCTAGGGATAGTGAAATGCTGCATGTTAAAATGGTGGACTTTGTATTATTTATTGCAATGGTCATAAACTGTACAGCTCAAGTGGAGAAGAAGTTTAAGAAAATTGGAATCATTGTGAATGGCGCTGAATGTTTTTTGTGTCTTCGTGATTTCACAGCCGAGGCCGTGCAAGAAATCCTGTCGGTGAATGTACCCCTATCACAGGCCCCTGAGCCTGTGTAGGGATGTATTTTGGAGTGGACTGTGATTGAAGAAGTGTAATGGGTTTTCTTAGTTGATGTGTTATATTTTGTATGATGTCGTTTTCCCCCTTTCCCAAAATGTTTTTGTTGTTGTTGTTTCTTATACAATACCCCGTCCAGCTGGTGGCGGTAATGCACCATTAATATTGGATGCCAACTGCCGTTAAACCCCATCGAAGAAGAAGATTAATTTAGACGCAATAATGGCTGCCATGTTAGTGTTGTTAGAGGGAGAAGATCCAAAATGGCTGCAGTTTCAGTTCTCTGCAGGTGAAGGGAGAAGATACAAAATAGCTACAGTTTCAGTTTGGTGCAGGTGGAGGGAGAAGATCCAAAATGGCCGCCGTTTCAGTGAGGTGCAGAGAAAAAACGTAATGGTGGGTTGCAAAACTAGAGCCAGTTAAATTAATGTTTTGTTTCTTTGTGATTTGTTTTATTGACTTTGTAACAATATACAAAAACAAATGACAATACAAATGCATGTTACAGTATCTTTTCAGTGTGAAATTCAAGGTAGTGTAGATTAGAGGAAAGTATTGACATTTGAGGAACTGAAGTGACTGGCTAATCGGACAAAGGCGTTTTCCACAGAAAGTAGAAATGGAAAATGTAGGTTCTAAGATGAAGAAAAAGAAAGGGCCTTGGCCTCTGAACTGCTCTTTGGTTAAAGAACCATATGCCTCAGATCTGGCTCTTTAGTGTGTGTGTGTGTGTGTGTGTGTGTGTGTGTGTGTGTGTGTGTGTGTGTGTGTGTGTGTGTGTGTGTGTGTGTGTGTGTGTGTGTGTGTGTGTGTGTGTGTGTGTGTGCGTGTGCGTGTGTGTGTGTGTGTGTGTCTTTAGTGTGTGACATAGTTACATTGACTCAGGCAAATGTATTTCATTCAAGGACAACACACACACACACACACACATACACACACACACACACACATCTCCACCAATCATCAACACCAACTGTTCAATTGGAGGCTTGATTTTGTCATTCTGTCAGGTTCTGCAGTTACCAAGCAACATGTCCCGTGTCCCAACTGTCAAAGAATCTTTCAATTTTTATAGTTACTTTGTCCCAAATGGCAACTTATTCCCTATGGCCCTAGTCAAAAGTAGTGCACTCTAGGGTGCCATTTAGGACGCAAACAGTGACTAAACACTGTCATATTCTTGTCATCCTGAAATATGAAATAAAATGCCAATATGTGTCAGACCTGGGTTCAAATACTATTTGAAATCTTTCAAATACTTTGAGCGTTTGGTCTAGCCTGCCTGGAGTGCCAGATGACCAGGATTTTTGGTTCAAGGACTATTGTTCCATTAATGGGGCGGCAGGTAGCTTAGCGGTTAAGAGCGTTGTGCCAGTAACCGAAAGGTCGCTGGTTCTAATCCCCGAGCCGACTAGGTGAAAAATCTGTCGATGTACCCTTGAGCAAGGCACTTAACCCTAATTGCTCCTGTAAGTCGCTCTGGATAAGAGCGTCTGCTAAATGACTAAAATGTAAAATGTAAATGTAAGCCAGGAAAGCTCAATAAAGCACAGAAAAAGTATTTGAAACGCTTTCAAATATTATTAACCCAGGTCTAATATAAGTAAAGCCAATAGAAGGGTTATACAAGGATAGTGATTTTGATAACAATACAAGGCAGGCAAAATTATCTGTATTCCTGCACATGCAATACCCTTTTCAAAATCTCTGTAGAGTGTCAATGTAACGCTCCACAGGCTGTCGTGCGCGCGCATGTGTGTCTGCATGTGCGTGTGTGTGTTGCTGTCTTACACACTTTTCTGCCCTTTCTGGTTGCCTGGACACCAGTGCAAAAGGCTGGCACAGGTTTCCCAAACCCATTTGGTGAGCTCGCAGCAGAGGAGAATGAGACACACACACACACACACACACACTGCTTAGCAACGTTTAGGCTAGCATACGGACCGTGGGCGAGCCACAGAGGAGGAGTAGGCATTAAGGCCATTACTGTCCCAGTATGCTGTTTGTTTCTGAGTGCGTGTGCGTGTTTGGTATGTTATACACTGTGTTCCTGTTAGCTTTTAAAGCAGGTTATGGAGGTCTGATTAGGGGCTGTGGTGGGATAAGGAGAGGGTATGAGGGTTTAATGATCTGATGGATCTGAGGTTCAAGCGGACATCAATATGTAAGGGACTGTTCTGAAAGGTGTGTCTGCTTTTGTCTCTATGTGTGTGAGCATGCAAAATGTGTGTGCGTGTACACAGTTCCAGTGAGTCTTTCAGTGTGACTCTACTGAGTATAATTACTGCGATACATACCAAGTCAGAGAGATGATTTACATTTTCCTCATAATAATTGTTTATTCTCTCATAGATTCAAAACTGCAATGTCTCTCTAAAACACATTTTCTGGACTTTCCCTCATTTTCAGTTTCTTACCCTCTCCCTCTTTCTCTCTCTCCCTTTCTCTTTCTCACCATCTCTCTTTCCCTCTTAATCTCCCTGCCTCTCTCTTTGTCTCTTTCTCTCACTCTCTCTCTCTCTGTATTCCTGCCTCTCTCTCTCTTTCTCTCATTCTCACCACCTTTCTCCCTCCGCTAGCACTCATTAGCACTATAAGTCGAAGTGTCACATTCCCAGTTCCCACCATGCATCTGGTCTGAAGGAGGTGACAGGATGTACAGTACACGTATCATACTGTGCATTTCACAAGGCTTGACTTAGAAGAACAGAGTACATGTATTCACTTATTTAAGGATAAATGAGATGACGAAAACATCCTTTTAGTGCACCTTGCATTGCTTTGGTATCATAGGTTATTAAAACTTTAATATAGTATAGATTGATTGCTTCGCTTATATTTTATCTACCACTTTATTTACCTTGTATACATCCAAGATTGGTGACATGACTATATCACATTTGTGTAAACAGTGCCATCTCCTCTGTCTTGGTTTATTTGAGGAAGTGGAGGAGAACCTCCAATCACTATAGTAACAGCAAACACAATTTCCAATGACCACAGTAGCCTACCATGTAACAGACTAGGAGAACCTTGGAGAGGAGGAAATTATGCAGGAGCGCTCCCACAGAAGAAGAAGAGGCTGTCGGGCATTGTTTTCCCGCAGTTCTGTTAACTATGGCGAGGGCAGCTGTTCAGCAGGTGGGAGTGATGGACACTGTGTGCTAGCTTAGCCAGCTAGCCCTACGGAGAACTCCGGTACACAGCAGGCGGGGGTGACACCGTGTGCTAACTAGCTAACTAGCAAGCTAGCACAGTGTGTCGCTAGCACACAGTGTTGCCCCCTCCTCCCGCCTGCTGTGTACCAGAGTAGCTAGAGGTAGGTGGGGGCGACACCGGTAGACAGTGTTCTTCGCCCCCGCCTGTTGGGCAGGGTTTTCTCCGGTAAACAGCAGGCAGGGGTGACTCCTTGTGCTAGCTGACTAGCAAGCTAGCACACAGTGTCACTAACTAGTAAGCTAGCTAGTTAGCACATGGTGTCACCCCAGCCTCCGCCTGCTCTACTAGTGGGAGGCGGGGGCGACCGGTAGACAGTGTCCTTTCGCCTCCGCCTGTTGGGCACCGGTAGACAGCGCCCTGAATTGCGGGCTGCAGTTGCACACGATTGAACATTTTGGGCGACCTGACCAAATGAAATAGAAATGTTAGTTATAGATCTGGCATTCTCATTGAAAGCAAGTGTAAAAAGTGGTAGCTCTGTCCTATGTGTGCTATTTCTATGCTTCCCGTTCTTAAGTTTTGTATTTGTGTCTTTTACTTTCGGTTTTGTGCACCAGCTTCAAACAGCTGTAAATACAATATTTTTGGTTATTGAAAATATACACTATATATACAAAAGTATGTGGACACCCCTTCAAATTAGTGGATTCGTCTATTTCAGCCACACCTGTTATTGATAGGTGTCTAAAATCGAGCACACAGCCATGCAATCTCCAACATTGACAGTAGAATGGCCTTACTGAAGAGCTCAGTGACCTTCAACGTGGCACCGTTATAGGATGCTACATTTCCAACAAGTCAGTTCGTCAAACTTCTGCACCGGTCAACTGTAAGTGCTGTTATTGTGAAGTGGAAACATCGAGGAGCAACAACGGCTCAGCCGTGAATTGGTAGGCCACACAAGCTCATAGAACAGGACCGCCAAGTGCTGAAGCGCGTAGTGTGTAAAAATCATCTTTCCTCGGTTGCAACACTCACTACCAAGTTCCAAACTGCCTCTGGAAGCAACGTCAGCACATGAACTGTTCGTCGGCAGCTTAATTAAATGGGTTTCCATGGCCAAGCAGCCGCACACAAGCCTAAGATCACCATGCGCAATGCCAAGCGTCGGCTTGAGTGATGTAAAGCTTGCCGCCATTGGACTCTGGAGCAGTAGAAAACACGTTCTACTCCTGAGTGGCGCAGTGGTCTAAGGCACTGCATTGCAGTGCTAACTGTGCCACTAGAGATCCTGGTTCGAATCCAGGCTCTGTCGCAGCCGGCCGCGACCGGGAGACTCATGGGCGGCGCACAATTGGCCCAGCGTCGTCCAGGGTAGGGGAGGGAATGGCCGGCAGGGATGTAGCTCAGTTGATAGAGCATGGCGTTTGCAACGCCAGGGTTGTGGGTTCGATTCTCACGGGGGGCCAGTATAAAAATATATGTATTCACTAACTGTAAGTCGCTCTGGATAAGAGCGTCTGCTAAATGACTAAAATGTAAAATGTAATGTAAATGTTCTCTGGAGTGATGAATCACGCTTCACTATCTGCCAGGAGAACGCTACCTAGATTGTTGTGGAAGAACTTGGCTGGCCTGCACAGAGCCCTGACCTGAACCCCATCGAAAACCTTTGGGATGAATTGGAACGCTGACTGCGAGCCAGGCCTAATCGCCCAACATCAGTGCCCGACCTCACTAATGCTCTTGTGGCTGAATGGAAGGATGTCCCCGCAGCAATGTTCCAACATCTAGTGGAAAGTCTTCCCAGAAGAGTGGACGCTGTTATTGCAGCAAAGGGGGGGACCAATTCCATATTAATTCCCATGATTTTTGAATGAGATGTTTGACGAGCAGGTGTCCACATTATTTTGGTCATGTCATGTATTTCACAGCGGTTTCGATGGTACAATGATTCTCTACACTACACTATTGCTTGTTTTGTCACATAAACTGAAATTAGGGTTATTATTCGAATTTTAGCAACCAGGGAATGCCTGAGCGACTTCTGCATTTTGCACCTTTAAGATGCACTGAATGCCATAATATTATGCTATTATGTGCCTGTATATGCAAAGCAGCTAAATGACAATCATAGTGATTGAGATGTTTCAACATGTGTGGTGCCATTACTGCTATGGCCAGAGGAGGGTGCTGTTTTCCACTGAGGTGCAATACCGTCGTCATTGCCCTACATTTTTTTGTTTAAAAAAATTTAGTCATTTAGCAGACGCTCTTATCCAGAGCGACTTACAGTTAGTGCATACATTTTCATACTGGCCCCCCGTGGGAAACGAACCCACAACCCTGGCGTTGCAAGCGCCATGCTCTACCAACTGAGCTACAGGGTCCTAGTACACACACATACACACCACAAACATTCATGCACGCATGCAGGCTTGGTTGTCGACCATCAAATATATACACACACACTCAGTCACTTTCTCTCTCTCTCTCTCTCTCTCTCTCTCTCTCTCTCTCTCTCTCTCTCTCTCTCTCTCTCTCGCTCTCTCTCGCTCTCTCTCGCTCTCTCTCTCGCTCTCTCTCGCTCTCTCTTTCTCTCTCTCACACACACACTACCAATAAAATAGAAGTTCCTCCAACCTCCATTTAACTTCCCCATATATTGTACCTACCAGCTCCTTGCACCCAACCCCTCTTCCCCTGTCTGCCTGGTATCTAAATAGGCACAAACTGTATGAGCCAGCATATGACATGGAGGAGGAGAGGATGAGGTTACAAACGGTTAATTAATAACTCTCCTCTCCTTTTTCACTTTGTAAACTAATATCTGACATGCTCTCTCTCTCTTTAGCCCTCCTTCTCTCTAGCTCTCTCTCTCTGGCTCTAGCTATATGTCTCTTTAGCTCTCTCCTTTCAAGATATCGCTCTTTCTATCTAGCTCTCTCTCTCTCTCTCTGGTTCTAGCTCTCTCGCTCTTTAGCTCTCTCGCCTGTCTAGCTCTCTCTCTTTCTCTCTGGCTCCAACTCTCTCGCTCTTTAGCTCTCTCTCCTTCTCTCTAGCGCTCTCTCTCTCACACTCTCTCTGGGTCTAGCGCTCTCTCTCTTTCGCTCTAGCTTCCTCTCTCTCTCTCTGGCTCTAGCTCGCTCTCTCTATCTCGCTCTCTCCAAGTTCCCCTAAATATATATGCACTCACTCGTGCATATACTGTACCTAGGCAACATGTGTACACACGCGCAATACTAGCTAATAGCTAACATACACTGAGGGTACAAACATTAGGAACACCCGCTCTTTCCATGACAGACTGACAAGGTGAATCCAGGTGAAAGCTATGATCCCTTATTGATGTCACCTGTTAAATCCACTTCAATCAGTGTAGATGAAGGGGAGGAGACAGGTTAAATAAGGATTTTTAAGCCTTGAGGCAATTGAGAGAAGGATTGTGAATGTGTGCCATTCAGAGGGTGAATGGGCATGACAAAATAGTTAAGTGCCTTTGAACTGGGTATGGTAGTAGGTGCCAGGCGCACCGGTTTAAGTGTGTCAAGCACTGCAACGCTGCTGGGGTTTTCATGCACAACAGTTTTCTGTGTGTATCAAAAATGGTCCACCACCCAAAGGACATTCAGCCAACTTGACACAACTGTGGGAAGCACTGGAGTCAACATGGGTCAACATCCCTGTGGATGCCTTGATGAATTGAGGCTGTTCTGAGGGCAAAGGGGGGTGCAACTCAAAATTAATGTTTTGTACACTCAGTGTATATCATGAGTAAGTTTCACTAATGCTGTAGTGGTCGAATGGTTTGGTTTAAAGTCAGATTTAAATTGTGAAATTAAATTAAATGTATGTACTGATACATTTGGGAATGTATTAAATTCTCAAAGAGTTTTGCTATTGAACAGATTACTGATATAGGTCTATAGTTATTTGGGTCTAAGGAGTTTCCACCTTTATGAAGAGAGGGGTTACTCAGGCACATTTCCAAACAAAAGGTATTTCACCAGTCGTTAAAGACATGTTGAATAGATCTGCTAGAGCAGCGTTTCCCAAACTCGATCCTCAGGACCCCAAGGGGTGCACATTTTAGTTTTTTGCCCAGCTGATTCAAATGATCAAAGCTTGATGATTAGTTGATTATTTGAATCAGCTGTGTAGCGAAAAACCAAAACATGCAACCCTTGGTAATTTGTGTATTTCCAGAGACTTCTCTGGATTGTTTTAATTCATTGTAAGACTATCCATATAGAAGGAAGCTTTTGCATTTCTAGTTTTACTGGCATTTCTTCATTTTCTATAGGAAATAATAACAGTCACAAAATGCCCAGTAAAGCATCAAAGATTGCTGTTCTTCTAGTCCATCAAAGGAACCTACACTCTTAGGAAAAAGGGTTCCAAAAGGGTTCTTCGTCTGTCCCCATAGGATAACCCTTTTTGGTTCCAGATAGAACCCTTTTTGGGGTTCCTCAAGATGTTCAAATGTTCATAGATGACCAGCAGGGTCAAATAATAAACAAAGTGTTTATAGAGTTATAGAGTCAGCACCTCAGGAGTAAACATCAGTTGGCTTTTCATAGCCAAGCATTCAGAGGTCGAGAGAGAGAGAGAGAGAGAGAGAGAGAGAGAGAGATAGTCGAAACAGCAGGTCCGGGGAAAAGGTAGCACGTCTGATGAACAGGTCAGGGTTCAATAGGCAGAATTGAAGAAACTGGATCAGCAGCACAACCAGGTAGACTGGGAACAGCGGCAGCCAGGAGTCATCACCATAACGTTAAATGTACAGTACTTCAAGGCGTTTACTCTGTGCCAAAGAATCTGTGCCATCCTGAATATGCTTGTCTGTCTGTCTGTTTGTCTGTCTAGGCACTCAGCTAGGCCCTGCACTGGCAGACTACAGTAAGGCCGACCTAGTTCAACATAATCATCTATGTGTCTCATGCCCTTTATACTCTGTGCCACCCTGAATATGCCTCTGTCTGTCTCTTTTTTCTCTCTCTGTCTGCCACCCAGCTAGGCCCTGCACTGGCAGACAACAGTACCTAGTTCAACATAATGTGCGTCATGCCCTATACTCTGTTCCATAGAATCTATGATACTCTCAATATGCCCCATTCTCTGTCTTCTCTGTCTTCTCTCTCTCTCTCTCTCTCTCTCTCTCTCTCTCTCTCTCTCTCTCTCTCTCTCTCTCTCTCTCTCGCTCTCTCTCGCTCTCTCTCTCTGAACTTGCAGGCTACAGTACACATCTATCAAGCCAAGCCCATCGCTCATCGACCCTCAGGATTCCATGGCGGCCATCTTGCTCACACCGTTTGTGTCAGTATTTTTAGCCGTGGTCAGCGTCCTCTACAAAACTTAATATGGGAATGGAATCCCGTCTCTCTCTCTCTCTCTCTCTCTCTCTCTCTCTCTCTCTCTCTCCCTCCCTCCCTCCGTAGCCATGGCATCCAACAGGTGGCCATGCGATCCAAAGATAGCCCCTCCCACGTTTCCATCCATTTGCTATTTTCTACAAACCCATCGTCATCAAGCCCCCCCTCCCTCCCACTTTCTCTCCCTACTTTTTGGTTGCCCACTCTCCCCGGGTTGCAGCCTGCTTCTCTCTCTCTCCAACTCGCCCTCGTCGTTGGAACCCCACCCCTCACTCACCCCCTTGGACAGTAGTGTCTGAGCCCACGTGTAAAAGGTGGGGTTCAACACTCCGACCTGCTCTTCTCTGGCCGGCGTCGAAACGAAGTGGACCTTGTTCCTAAGTGGCGTTTTTTAAATTGTATTTTAGGAACAACGTAAATATATATATATTTTTCTCAACATTAAACAATTCAGCAATTGACGTCCAAGTCGTGGGAGACCTGAGTGGGGGGAACCAACAATAACCTGGAACCATGAAGTGGGGTTGGGTGTTTCTGGGGGCCCTGCTCTCTTTGGGGAACCTGTCCTGGGGAGAGAAGGGTCTGGAGATCCCTGAGTATGATGGGAAAGACCGCGTCCATGATCTCAATGCTAAGAACTACAAGTCTGTGATGAAGAAGTACGATGTCATGGTGATCTACTACCATACACATGTGGAGAACAACAAAAATGCCCAGAAAGTATTCGAGATGGAGGAGCTCGCCCTGGAGGTGGGTCCTATGGAGGGAATGGATGGAGGGATGGAGGGGAAGAGGGAGTAAGGATGAGAGAGATGTAGGAGTTGACCCTGGCCGTGGGTGTTGGAACAGCATGACGAAACGGAGGGATGAGGGGAAAAGGGGATGAAGGGTTGAGGGAGGTGGAGGAGATGGTCCCTGAGGCTATGACCCCTGAGGTGGGGAGAAAGGATGCTGAGAAAGAGGGGGAAAGTGAGAGAGTGGATAGAGGGAAGCTGAGGGATGAGAGAATGGAGGGAGGGGCAACAATGAGGGAGAGAGACATAGCATAATTTGAGCTGCAGGTACATTCCAGGAAGCCGGCAGCATCATCAACCCAGGGGGAAATGGAGGGAAGAGGGGATGAGGGAGAGAGAGAAAGAGACAAGGTGGCAGGGGAGAACACTACATGTTAAAAAAAAGCACCTTAATAGAAAATATAGACTGTCTTTCCTGAGAATATTAGGAACCTGGTTAGACTGAACCAGGATGTGGAGCACTCCAAATGTCTGGGCCTTGGACACGTCATGTTATTGGTTGTTGGTAACAGAGTTGAAGCTGGTCTGGTCTGTGTAGCTGAGTCCTAAATCTATAGGTTTTCGCTTCGGGGTTCTCTGGGTTATTTAGTTCTGGTTGAGGGTGTCCAAGCGGCTTGTGGGTATATTGGTATGTGTGCGTGCATGCAAGTACAGTATGTGGGTGTAGTGGACAAACTACGTAACTACTGAATTCGGAGAGGGTCAAAATTAGACTATGACATCATAGCAACAACCGATATGTACCCTTGCAGTGCACACTGCACTGCATGCCCACAGCAGATCTGGGTCTGTATGTATCAAGCGTCTCAAAGAAGGAGTGCTGATCTAGAATCAGTTTAGCTTTTTAGATCATAATCAATAAGATTACATGGACAGGAGGGACCTGGGGCTGTTTGAATCAAGAGTTTCAAAGTAAGAGTACTAATCTAGGATCAGGTCCCCCCTATCCGTGTAATCTTATTCATTGTGATCAAAAATCCTAGATCAGCGCTCATACTCTGAGATGCTTGATACGGCCCCAGACTTACAGTGTCTTCTTACAGGTCTAGAGTAGCGCTAGCTGTCACGACTGTAAATAGCTCTGGACAGGGTTACCAAGAAGGTGAAGAGCCCTCCGGGGAGAGATAGAGAGCCATATACCACGGCTCTAACTTCTCTCAGTGCTTTCAATGCTCTCTCTGCACCATAATACACAACGCTAGGTGAACATCTTAACCTTCTACTGCAGTGGTTAAAGTACTTCTAAATCAGGGTCACACAGAGTGTTTTTTGGTAGTCTTAAACAAATCTACTTTGAGACAAAAGTATACACCTCACACACATGGTTATGGCCTTAAAAAAATAAGATACCTGTACCATGTCAGATATACATTTACATTTAAGTCATTTAGCAGACACTCTTATCCAGAGCGACTTAGAAATTGGTGCATTCAACTTAGGATAGCCAGTGGGACAACCACTTTTAATTTTTTTGTATTATGATTTTTTTCCAAAAAACGTTTATCGAGTTGAATTGTATTACATTTTTTTGTTTGCATCCCAATATTACACTTTATATACATCACAGAAAACTGAAATATAACAAAACCGTTTAACATTTAAACACTGGAGTTTCAGCAGGTTTTTTGAAATTTTTATTAATTATGAAATCATGAAAAATATTAATAACATTCCAACCATAAGGCCACTAGGTCATTTAACTGCAGGAAAGGGCTACATCATCGTTTATGTACCTACCACGCTTCGGATACGCCCATGTGCAGCCATGTAGCTGAGTTGAGCTGTGTGTGTGTGTGTGTGTGTGTGTGTGTGTGTGTGTGTGTGTGTGTGTGTGTGTGTGTGTGTGTGTGTGTGTGTGTGTGTGTGTGTGTGTGTGTGTGTGTGTGAATAGCTAGAACGCTGAGTCGCTGAGTAGCTAGACCCCTCACTGTCATACTGCTGACTTCTGGCCAATGTGGAGCGTTAGTTAGCCAATCAGCAACAAGCTCTCAGGGGTCTAAAATACATACTGAAAATAGCAGGTCATTTCCACCAAACAGGATTTATTAATTTATTAATTATTAAATTATGTACCCTGACAAAATCAGATGTAATTGGATTTTTAAGAGTTCAGAACCCAATATACCTGTTATAATAGTTTTATTGCAGCAAAGACCCCAATTTCTCAAGATATTGATCAGAGGATTGGTCTAGCATGACGGTTTATGTTGTATGACTTGCTCTGACGCATTTCACAGATGGAAAATATCATATGATTTCACTTCAACCCTGTAATGTCCTGTAATGCTATTGGACAGATGAGTAGCACAAGATGTGTAATCCAATGTACTCTATATACGTAGTGATGAGGCTCCTGAGCTGCTGTCTCCTTGGATGTCTCAAACCATAAATAGTGTGGATGAGAATGATTCAGCCATATACAAATTACAGCAGTCCCACAATGTCTAAGATTTTGCTTGTTTCTTTAGACTGAGTGTTGTTGTTGAGGTTGTGGTGGTGTCTGGATGCAAAAGCAGTGCTTATGTGAACAATTTAATGAAATGGTAATCTAGAGGTTTTGAGTGACATAACTGTTAAGAGTGTTGAGTGAGAGAGAGAGAGAAAGTTAAAATGCAGATGCACCACTTAAAGAGATTGAACGGGATCTTAAGCCCTTAGAAATTCGTAACATATTGTACAAATTGGAATTAGTGAAATATAATACGAATTGCAGGATTATATATTGATTATTATGTAAAAAACATTGCAGGATGTAACGTATCATACTAATTTTCGGGGACAAGTTTTGGCTCGTGAGCGCTACTTTCAAAACTACTGGTTGGAATTATACAAAAACTGTGCTGCATCACTTTAAGACAGGCAGCCTGAGCAAGATCACAAAACAACCTCCGGTTACCATCTTCTTGCCTGTGACAACCCTTCTCGACCTAGCGTGGCCGTAGCGAGGAAAGTGATCCTCCTCAGCATCTTCTTCTCTGAGAGGTCAAAGGTCAGAACTCTAGCGAGAGTCACCCCGGTCCTCGACCAGTCACACCTGAAATATGCCTAAAATGTCACCCTTTTAACCTTACCGGAGTCAGATTATCTCTCTCTCGCTCAAAAATAGGATCACTGAGCTGAAGATCTATATATATACAGTGCCTTCGGAAAGTATTCAGACCCCTTGACTTTTTCCATATTTTGTTACGTTACAGCCTTATTCTAAAATGTATTAAATAAAAATAAATCCTCAGCAATGCCCCACAATGACAAAGCGAAAACAGGTTTTTAGAAAATTTTGCAAATGTATTAAAATTAAAAAACACAAATACCTTATTTACATAAGTATTCACACCCTTCGCTATGAGACTTGAAATTGAGCTCAGGTGCATCGTGTTTCCATTGATCTTCCTTGAGATGTTTCTACAACTTGATTGGGGTCCACCTGTGGTAAATTCAATTGATTGGACATGATTTGGAAAGGCACACACCTGTCTATATAAGGTCCCACAGTTGACAGTGCGTGTCAGAGCAAAAACCAAGCCATGAGGTCGAATTAGTTGTCCGTAGAGGTCCGAGACACGATTGTGTCGAGGCACAGATCTGGGGAAGGGTACCAAACAAATTCTACAGCATTGAAGATCCCCAAGAACACAGTGGCCTCCATCATTCTTAAATGGAAGAAGTATGGAACCACCAAGACTCGTCCTAGAGCTGGCCGCCCGGCCAAACTGAGCAATCGGGTTCTTGGTCAGGGAGGTGACCAAGAACCCGATGGTCACTCTGACAGAGCTCTAGAGTTCCTCTGTGGAGATGGGAGAACCTTCCAGAAGGACAACCATCTCTGCAGCACTCCATCAATCAGGCCTTTGTGGTAGAGTGGCCAGACGGAAGCCACTCCTCAGTAAAAGGCACATGACAGCCCGCTTGGAGTTTGACAAAAGGTACGTAAAGACTCTCAGACCATGAGAAACAAGATTCTCTGGTCTGATGAAACCAAGATTGAACTCTTTGGCCTGAATGCCAAGTGTCACGTCTAGAGGAAACCTGGCACCATCCCTACGGTGAAGCATGGTGGTGGCAGCATCATGCTGTGGGGATGTTTTTCAGCGGCAGGGACTGGGAGACTAGTCAGAATCGAGGGAAAGATGAACGGAGCAAAGTATAGAGAGATCCTTGATGAAAACCTGCTCCAGAGCGCTCAGGACCTCAGACTGGGGCGAAGGTTCACCTTCCAACAGGACAATGACCCTAAGCACACAGCTAAGACAACGCAGGAGTGGCTTCGGACAAGTCTCTGAATGTCCTTGAGTGGCCCAGCCAGAGCCCGGACTTGAACCCGTTCGAATACATCTGGAGAGACCTGAAAATAGCTGTGCAGCAACGCTCCCCATCCAAACTGATAGAGCTTGAGAGGATCTGCAGAGAAGAATGGGAGAAACTCCCCAAATACAGGTGTGCCAAGCTTGTAGCGTCATACCCAAGAAGACCCGATGCTGTAATCGCTGCCAAAGGCGCTTCAACAAAGTACTGAGTAAAGGGTCTGAAAACGTATGTAAATGTCATATTTCAGTTTTTTAATTTGTAATAAATTAGCAGAAATTTCTAAAAATCTGTTTTTGCTTTGTCATGGGGTACTATGTGTAGATTGATGGTTACCATGTTCTCAGAATATAAGATATTAATGTTGTAGACACGTTTCATGGGAATTTTGCCAGAACATTCCTGTGTCCAACGTTGTTTAAATCATAGGACATTCTGTTATGGTCCCCTGGAAGTTTTTGTCTTGTTCCAAGCTTGTTCCAGGTACATCCCTAAATACGTTTTTAAGACGTCGCCTGAAGGTCCCAATGAAACGTAAACATTTTTACAGACCACCCCTTGTTACTGTTGTCGACCCTATCAAGCTAAGTACAGGCAAAATCCTAGAAGAAAATCTGGTTCAGCCTGCTTTCCAACAGACACTAGGAGACAAATTCACCTTTCAGCAGGAGGACAATAACCTAAAACACAATCCCAAATATACGTACACTGGAGTTGCTTACATGTCCTCACCTGGGATTTAAACTCATAACCTCTTGGTTCACGGCATTCATATCTTCCTGCTATGCCACCATGTATGTGTCAGTTATCAGTTAATCCGACTATTCTCCTATCAATAATTTGATTTATTTATTTCAGAAATGTTAGGGTTTTCTGTATAGTTGTCTAATGTTGGTGGGGTATTTTACTCTCTTTTAATGTTACTCCTTTATCACTATTATAAATCAAATCATTTTTCTTGAGTGTACTTTTAACCAAGCTGAGATTTAAATCAAAGTGCAAAGTGTAGCAATACAGGTGAATCCAGTCACTGACACAGACATGGTGGCGTAGCAGCAAGATTGGAATGCCGTGAACCAAAAGGTTGAGAGTTCAAATCCCAGGTGACTCCCATGTTAAATAATAGTTACTGTATAAATGAACATGCACAATGTAATTGAGCCGACAAGGTGAAAAATCTGTCGATGTGCCCTTGAGCAAGGCACTTAACCCTAATTTCCTCCAGGGGCACCATATATCTATGGCTGACCCTGTAAAACAACATATGTCACTGCACCTATCCGGTGTATGTGACAATAAAACATATATTTTTATTTACATGCTAGCTAAGCAAGCATTAGTACACTACACTATGGTGGATTCTGTGTAGATTTAGGCTATGAGTCACATCTAGACTGTGTAGCATTGCTGTACTTGAATATGTGTAACATTTTATGAAAATATATCTATGTCTGCCTGGCTGGGCATTTTAGTGTTGCAGTGTCTACTGTGTATACACATCCAAGTCCCAAGGATTGCATTAAAAGTAAAATACTTAATATGCTGAACCCTCACCAATTATCGCCTGAGGCACCTACAGTAAGCATAGTAAAGTACCTATATACAACATGGTTCTGCACGCTTATCAGTTTCACAATGGGATTCTTAAGTCTTAAATTTGACCAGACAAGTAGGCTACCTCTGGATCATACCCAATAAGAGGAAACACGTAGAACGTTGGGATACCAGACATAAGATAACTCTGCAACAACAAATCTTATAATGTATTTTCAGTCATTGTCCACCTAATGCTCCATGGCTGATATTGGCCACCATTGCTCTACCTATGGGTGCAGGGTAGGGACTGTAAGCTAGCCTGTACCATGTATCTATGTTGGGGAGGCAGGGAGTAGCAAATGTTAGTAAAGAGACTGTAACCCAAAGCCTGAGGAGCGAATGTACTGTAAGGCGAAAGGTCAAGGGTCAACCTTATAGGCTGAATGGGATACTGGCTAAAGGGGGCAGCGGGCCACCGGGTTCTACATGTTTTTGAAAGGGGCAGCAGGCAGTTAAGCCTTTATGGCTCACTGGCTTTGAAGAGGGGAATAGTGAAAAATAGATGCATCTATCCGTAGTCCAAATGCTACGTTTTCTTGGGTCAAACTGGGGTGTAGTTTTTACTCTTCTTTGGGAGAGGGATGGAGCAGGCCTGACATGAAATGGGATAAGGGACAGCGAGCTTAAAGCTCACAGTCCCTACCCTGCAAACAGTAGTAGAGCATGGTTACTGTAGGGTGTCCAATCAAAAACGCATATTTTGACCAACAGGTAAAATACTATGTTAATTGTGTAGACAATCCTCCAATAAAACCAATGGTCCAATGTCTCTATCACGATCTGTTCAAAAGCTATTGGAGTTTTTACCCTTGTAGGATGGCCAGAATTAGGGTCGGCTAAATCAATAGAGAGCAACAAGTGGTCAAAAATCAGGAAAATTACACAGCATCATGTCATCTAGACTGGATACTGTGAGAGAATAGTCTCACTTTCCTGTTGTACTCATCATCTTTCTTCTTGTATCCACAGTACATAAAACAATATAGCGGTAAGATAGATATCGATTTTGAGACATGACATATTTTAGTATACGCTTTTCATATTATTGCAAAATTCCTGTTCTTTTTCGAAGATTTCTCACAAAAACAAGCGAATCTCTGTGAAATGTCAATGGAGCACTGAGTGAGCGTACCGCAAGCTTTTTTATTTTCAAAGCCTTTTACATTTAATTCAGCTCAAAAACCTTTACACACTGTGGCCCTCAATGGCTGATATTAGGTATTTAGGTATTTTATTAGGATCCCCATTAGCTGTTGCAAAAGCAGCAGCAACTCTTCCTGGGGTCCACACAAAACATGAAACATGACATAATACAGAACATTAATAGAAAAGAACAGCACAAGGACAGAACTACATACATTTGGACAGAACTACATATATTGATTGGCCACCCCTGGAGCTACCTGTGGATAATAGTACATTAGCTAGTTCCTCCACGTCTTCCTTGCATTACTAGCTGCATCTTCTACAGTACCATGTGGAATAGACATTCCCTGTTGTATTGAGCTGAAGGTTCAGACTGTCTTCATGGCAACCGCGTCACTCTTCTGGCGACATGCTGTTGATGCAAAATAACATCATCACTGCTCATTAGGCAGCAGCAACAATAACAATACTTTTATTACTGCCAGTTCTCATGAGAGTAGCGATATAATGCAAGCCCAGAGTTACTAACTAAGAAATTCAAAAGGTTTTAAAAGTGGTTGAGTACAACATTTGTGGATGATTAAAATGTTACAAAGGATAAAGTATCCTATGGTTAAGATATTGTGAAGGTCAATAAACTGTGTGTCTTGGGCTTCATACTTTGCGATGTCTTTATTCTATTCAATCCATTACTCTTATTTGTGATAATTTAATGTTAACACAGTTCCACGGTCCTGCTCTTCCTTATAGCCCTCTACTTCCTGACTGTACGCTCCATAAATGCCTTTCCTCTGATGGCACTTTGGAATTAACAGATCCACAGGACAGCATGGACCAAGTCCAGACCATGAGCTTAGTCAATCAGTGAATGGATCAAGAGCTTGTTGAAAGGATCTACCAAAGCATGGCATCTCTGTGCCAGCCAGCCAGCTTGGAGACCACAGCCAGCCAGTCAGTCAGTTAGTCAGCCAGTCAGCCAGCCAGGAGACCACAGCCAGCCAGTCAGTCAGTTAGTCAGCCAGCCAGCCAGGAGACCATAGCCTCATTGGTTCTGACTCTGACCATGACCGCAACCCAGTCTCATCAGTCATGAACTGACTGACACAGACTTCTCCCACTCCAAGCCAAAATGTAACATCTGATTATCTTAGTAGTGAAGAGAACAAAGACTGTGTTCCTCAATATAAAATGGCTTCCTTTCCTTGTCTCCTCTATGGCTTATAACTAGGAATATGAGTTTTACCTGACCAGGAACAATTCTGGAAATAGCTATGGAAAAAAACTTAGTGAAACACTCCCTAGTTATAGGGAGAACTCTAGGCTAGGGCTCAAGTTTTATAGTGGTAAGGTGACATGGCCATGAAAAACTGGTCCTACAGATAGCTGGAAGGACAGGATATAATTTCCCCCTTGCTTCCACCTGTCGTGTCTTGCCAGGTCCTGGTCTTCGAGGAAATGGCACGTGGATAGAAAGATAGTTAAAGTTATTGAGACGCACATTCATTAATCACAGCCACAGTGGCAATGGTGGGGCTATGATACCGCAAGGTGGAAAAACACTCACACAGATAATTATTTATTGATGTGTGTGTGTATGTGTATGTGTGGTTGTTTTTGCTTCATCCCATGTGACAACATGTGACAGAACAACAACAACTTTATGAATATCTTGTTATTTAGTATGAGCATTTTAGAACTTCTAGAACTATAGCTCCTCCCTGTGTGTGTGTTTACCTTGAGCATTTGTCTTGAGTGCCCACCAGGTTGGCGGGGTAGAAGGTTTTCACTTTTGGGACGATTCTATTGGTTTCTGTGCCCCAGGTAAGCTCAATCAAGTGCGGCTAAAGCATTTAAAATTATTTAAAATAATATTAGAACCCATGTCTGGAAATTAGCCGTATACAGGAGAGGTATGCAGTGGCGACCCGTCATTCAGGGCAGGTGTGGCAGAGCCAGTTTGCAAACAATGTAAAACAATAAAAATATGTATCATTGAGTTAACACAGCCGCATACAAACATGGTCTCTTTTTTGCTTTCTTGAGTAAGGCAGCTCCAAAATGTAGGTGTTTCAGCCTAGCTCAGTGCTTTCTTTGGTAGTGGGGCAGCCAGTGGAAAATACGGAGCGTAGGGGTTGGTAATGTTCTTTAGTTGCGCCGTGATTGGCTCAGTGTTCTGTCACTCATGGGGACACTACGTGACCGCCAAATCTAAGGGTAGAGCTCGAAAATTCAAGTCCGTTGGGCGCTGCCATAGAGTTACATTAGAAGTGCCCATCCAAGAAGGCTCAAGGTCATTGGCCACAGATAAAATGACGTCAAATCACATTATATCTACAGTAGCTTTGATTGGACTGATCATGTCAACATCATATTTTCTAAATATTAGCTAGCAGTCATCATCATGAATCAAGTCGACAATCTACTGGCAAATCCTTTTTAATCCTTGTCATATGAAGATAAATTATAGATAAAACGTATCGGTGCTCATCGGCCATTGGACATAAACATTACACAACAAGTTGGAAATCGCAAATTCAACAATGAGTGGTTTGGAAGGAATCAGTGGCTAACTGCAAGCATTGCAAAGCAATCACTAGCCTGCTATTCAGTGGAGTGGCTGTGTGGTCCCATGTCTAGGTTTAAGGGTCTCTTTTCCAAGCTTAAAATGATAAACATTCAACATTGGCCATGCTGTCAATCCAGCATGATTTCTGCCGCGCTCAAAACAACTGTTAACTCGGAACTGGGAAATCTGACTTCAGTGAGTTCAAGAGAACTGGGAAGTCGGGAAAAAACGAGCTCCGACTGGGAAAATACGTTTTGAACAGTCATCCAACTCGGAATTGTAAATCAGGAACTCAGGCCTCTTTCTAGAGCTACGACCTGAAGATCACTGAAGTCATCATGATTCGACCTAGTTTTTTTTCCCGAGTTCCCAGTTGTCTTGAAAGCACCATAAATCCAGAGAATGCCAGACTTTGATGACAAAGTTTGATGACAAAATTTGCCCACGAAGGACCGCCGCGCCACCTTCCTGTTCAAGTGAGCACAGCACAACAAGGTGAGTCCAAAAATGTATTGTATTCTGCTGCATTAATGATGTAATATGCCAGGGAGATATGTATACTGTAGCTAAGAAAGTAATGCTAAGTGTATGTTGTGTAGTAAGCTGTTAGTAGCCCATGTGCCTCACCCTAATAATTTGGTCTATTTGCCCCTCTTAATTTCACCAACTGTTCTGACTTGGTGGTACACATGTAGCCTATAACCTGTTTTAGAGAAATGTAATCATTGAATATTGTAAGAGCTTTAATTGTCTGCTTATGTGCCCCCTTTATTTATCCTACGGATCTGAATTGGTGTACAGGGAGAACACTGTAAGAACGGCCCTTGTTTTGAATTCTGTCACTGTACATTTCAAAAGTGCTGAACAAATAGTTATATTGACTATGTCCGTCCTAGCTCGGTCATTAATGTCTTAATCGAAATTACGGATTGCCTCTTATCCGCTTGTCGTCCCCTTATGCGATAGTTTGTACATCTCAACTGTCAGTAGAAACCACATTTGTTTAAGCAAGTCAGCCATTACATTTACATTTTAGTCATTTAGCAGACGCTCTTATCCAGAGCGACTTACAGTTAGTGAGTGCATACATTTTTTTATTTTTTTATTTGTTCATACTGGTCCCCCGTGGGAAACGAACCCACAACCCTGGTGTTGCAAACGCCATGCTCTACCAACTGAGCTACACGGGACTATCCAGCCATATCAGCTATGTTTTTTAAAAAGGCAGTTAATGAGGCTGAATGAACTGTTTCACTGCCAGACAAGGCTCAGCTGATAGCCAGGTGTAGCGGTGGTAAGGATTCACTCTATAGTACTGAAAAGAAAGCTCTGCTGTTGGGACAGCTTTATGTAGGCCCTAACAGTTTGTGGGCACCATTTGTCACCGTTATAGTGCAATTAATGTATCGTTTAGTGTTGTGTTGTGGCTTTGCTGGCATGCATCCCCCCTTTGGCTGTCCCGATAGGAGAACCCTTTGAATAACCATTTTTGGATCCAGGTAGAACCCTTTTGGTTCTATAAGGAATCCAAAAGGGTTCTACCTGGAACCAAAATTGGTTATCCTATGGGGACATTACTGTGTTTACGTAATGCCAAGTGACCCTTGTACTATCCTCACCAACCAACCCATAAAGAAACTATGGATGCATCTCAAATGGCACTCTATATACTTGATCATTATACTTATGTAACCGATGTGAAATGGCTAGCTAGTTAGCGGTGCGTGCTAGTAGCGTTCAGTGATGTCATTCGCTCTGAGACCTTGAAGTAGTTGTTTCCCTTGCCCTGCAAGGGCCATAGCTTTAGTGGAGCAATAGGTAACGATGCTTCGTGGGTGACTGTTGTCAATATGTTCAGAGGGTCCCTGGTTCGAGTCCAGGTTTGGGCAAGGAGAGGGACGGAAGCAACTGTGTTAAACTCAAACCATCCAATGATCACACAGCACTGCCTAAACATGATATAATTGTGTAAACATGGCTTTCTATGACTGATAACCTATCCCATTTAAAAATGTTGGATGAATGATGGATGTTGTCAAATGGTGATGGCAACAACATGTTTCCTAACTGATCCTGGATTGATGAAATACTAAGATTGAAGAAAACAAACATACCCCAGTCTGCTAAATGGCATATTAATTATTATTTTTAATTATTAATTTACTCTTCCTACCCCTACACAGTTTCTACCCTCTATTGTGTTTCCCCTGCACTACACCCCAGTGCTAGCGATTTGTACAATATCTGTTCAGCGCTAAAAAAGAAAGAGCAGGATATTGGTCTCAGGCCCTTATGAAGTCTCTATCCCCATCCATCCTATCAACAGTCAGTTTTCCCACTGCACTACAGCACACCCCAGTTTTCTAACCTAGTAGATAATCAGACTCCTATCCCCAGATTCTGGACACACACACACACACACACACACACACACACACACACACAGATTCTGCAGCGTTGGCTGGCTGCAGCCTGTAGCAGACAGCTATGGGGGTTCTGTACTGTACTTCTCAGCAAGTCTCCAAAGCCTTGCCAAAATAGTCCCTGATGAAGCCAGAGAACCGGCCGTCTGGCTGCTCTCTCTCTGTCTGTGTGGAGCTACATTTAACCCACCTACTAACACATGGTGCAGTTGATGGTGGCGACTAGGTTGCTGAGCTTTAGTTGATTTCTACTGTCTGCTCTTGAATATATATATATATATATTTTTTTCTTTTAGGACCATTCAGTGAATGTCTGGGTGAATATCATCTGCTGTCTGAATATCATTTGTAGAATCTGAGGTAGAATTCAGAAGAATATTGGACATTAAAGCCTAGATATCTCTTTAATGTCTCAAAGAGAGTACATTTCAATTGTTGTGCTTCTATGAGGTGGATTTGACCTCAGTGCAGGTTCATTGAGGTTGTGGTTCCCAGATTTAGTCACAAGTGACAGGCAACGTGACACACTGTTATCCATTGTGTTTGTACTGTAAGGCCTAGACTCTAGAGGACACACACACATGCATGCACGCACACACACAACGTTGCTGTTGTTTTATAATAGCCTGTACTTCATGTTGTGCCTAATGATTAATAGATTACCCTCCGCTCTCTCCGTAGGCCTACTGGATGTTGGAATGTATTTTTATATCTTATTCATAGGAGAGGTAATGTCAGGGAAAACGGTGCGCACGCAGAGAGGGGCAGTATTTCTGATACCTCAACCTACCTGTAATTGTATGTAATTTGTATTTTAGTTTGATACACCAGTCTTTAGAGTATCTTGTATTTCTAACAAGATATATTTTTATGTATCTTTTGCCCATCTCTGCATGCATGCATGCACGCACGCAAACACACACACACACACACACACACACACACACACACACACACACACACGAAAAGACAAGGGAGCAAAAAAGTGCCTGGTTAAAGTTTAAAACTCACATTTTTGTATTTACATTTCTTGTTTTATTCCCTCAAACTAGAACTAGAGAGAGAGCCAAAGTAGGAAAGGGTGTAAGGGTTGTCAGTCGTTGGTGTCATGGTTACTTTGAAGTGTAAACATTAGAAACACCTGTTCTTTGGAGTATCATGTGGTAACGTCTTTAGCTTAATATGTAAACTATCTTGAGCACCAGTGGAGCCTGCTGAGGGGAGGACGGCTCATTATAATGGCTGGAACGGAGTAAATGGAATGACATCAAACACATGGAAACCATGTGCTTGATGTATTTGATAGTATTCCACCCATTCTGCTCCAGCCATTACCAAGAGCCCGTCCTCCCCAATTAAGGTGCCACCAACCTCCTGTGTTGAGCACGTTTGGAGTGATACACAATATACAGTACAGGTTGGTAAATAAAGGATCTGTATTTCTAAGTAGTATTGTAGGTCCTGGAGTTTTTGCAGTTCAGGTCATGTGGTCTGGAATAACTGATGGTCCTAGCAATAAGTAGTATAGTTTACCCCAGTTCTGTGCATTATTTGACATCTTAGGTGTTCTGCTTCTGACGTCCAGGTAAAACAGCCAGAATGATGTACTCCAGCAGAATAGACAGTTTCTGATAAAGCTTTGCCACAAAGCCTCACTGTTCTCCCTGATTGATTTATCCCGCTTGGCTAAACAGCAGCTGAACCTGCAGAGTGATGTGTGATGCGAGGAGAACATTGGCTGGTTGGCTGGTTTCGTGTGTGACATATTTGCGATGGAGCTCATATAGGGAGCATGAGTCACTCCTCCAGACTCATATCTGCACTCCTCAGCTATCTACCAGGAGACACTGTAGTATGTGCTGGTGTGAAGTCCGATATGATTTGGAATGGACATTCAATATCATGTAAAACTGGAATGATAGGCTATTAAAGGTGCATTCTGTAACTTTCAATTCATTTGAATTCCCCAGTGGAATGAGATAGGCCTAATACAAAAATAGCCTACATCTGGCTAAGACCGTTACAATCATCAAGACCCACTACCTACTACAAAGAACAGGGGCAGCACTTTTGACCAGAAATAAAAGTTTCAGAAATCACATATTTCATACCAGGAAAGCATTTTTATTACATCTATGTCTATTCAGGGCACTTCTTTTAGCCACACCTACGGTATGCGACTCAGCAACGTGTATACATCTGGTGTTTAACTCTTTAATGCCCACCCTGCTCAGTGTTGTTGTAACATGTTGGTGTAGGCTGTAGGGATGCCCTGGTGTGTTAAAGCTACATCATCACACACGAACACACACACACTGGTGTTTTACAGTTACATGCATTAATTATTGACATTATAGCTGGAAGCGGATACGATAGAACTGGAAGGCTCCAGGCCTTGTTTTGAATTGTGAAAAGCCTTTGTGATATTTGGGGTGTGAAGTTGAACTGACGTTGAGTAGAGAAGCACTGACATACGACAAGTTGAGTTGGAGTGAGAAAACAAACATGGTGACCAAATGAGAGATTCTACATCTTGGTAAAATCATTGGATGTTATAGCTGCAGAGATGGTGTTTCTATGTTTGAATGATGAGGATGATTTGTATTTGAATAAAGCTGGGAAACGTTGCAACAGTAGTCATAGAAACAGGGAAGGATGCACATGCAGCCATTTCCACACACAACCTATAACCCCCCCCCATCATCATAGAGACTATCCCCGTGAGTGGCTCAGAGGTGACGCACACACAGATGTGTGGTGACTCATCGAACAACGTGCACTTACAACCACATTGGCAGCGATAAAGATACTATACAGCTTCCAGAACAGTTTTACTGCACTGCCACACAGCAAGGTTGAGGTGACCTGATAGAGCTATAGCTGTACTGTAACCATTAGTTATTCTAGTTTATGGACATGACATGAATGCACGATTTACAGGAAATTACAGATCTACTGTGCTAGCTGTGTGTTTTCTATGCACTTAGTCCGTCCCTCATTCAACCATAGAATATGAAAGAGGTTGCCTCTAAACATTGATACAGAGGCTGACACTTCTTCAACCATCTTGGTATGATTGAAGGTTGGGTAATCTGATCCAAGATCTGCGGTTAGGAGGAACTTCTACCACGTCATCTTTTCCCTTTGGTCCCATCAGCCAACACCTCTCATCTGTGTCTGGACAGTGAGAGAGGGAGCCAAGAAGTCACAGTGCTAAAGAGAGTGCTAAAGAGAGAGGTCACAATGAGTTAGATAGAAGCTGCAGTCAGAGAGAAACAGAAAGTGAGACTGATCTCTCTGTGAGGAGATGATTGATAGTCTGACCGACTAGAGTGAATGTTAGTCGTGTATTAGCTATCCCTCTCCCTCCCTTCTCCTCCCTCCTTCTATCTCTCCCCCCTCCCATATGTATCAAAGCTTCACATCTTCTCCGGTCTCTTTCCCCTCCCTCCCTCCCTCCCTCCCTCCCTCCCTCCCTCCCTCCCTCTTTCCTTCCCTTCTCCTTCGTCTTTCTCTCCCTTTTCCTCCCTCTTTCTCTCCCTTCTCCTCCCACTTTCTCTCCCTTCTCCTCCCTCCCTCCTTCCCTCCCACCCCTTCACGTTTTCCCCGGTCTCTCTCTGAGCTCCCCAGGAGGCCTTATATAGCTGTAGGACTGTCTTGCTCAGCTCCCCACCCCAACGCCAGTTCAGTTCAGTCTCAGTCTCTCTTATAAATACCCCTGCTCAGACTAATATGGAAGTGCCTTGGAGGTATCGGATGGGTAGCCTGTGATGGAGGAGGAGAAGTTGGAGTGGGCTGTGTGGGGGGGGGGAAGGGGGGGGGGGGGGGTGGACGACGACAGACCTTTATTACACTAGTATGTGGACACCCCTTCAAATTAGTGGATTTGGCTATTTCAGACACACCCATTGCTGACAGGTGTATAAAATCGAGCACACAGCCATGCAATCTCCATAGACAAACATTGGCAGTAGAATGGCCCATAATGTAGAGCTCAGTGACTTTCAACGTGGCACTGTCATAGGATGCCACCTTTCCAACAAGTCAGCTTGTGAAATTTCTGCCCTGCTAGAGCTGCCCCGGTCAACTGTAAGTGCTGTTATTGTGAAGTGGAAATGTCTAGGAGTAACAACAGCTCAGCCGCAAAGTGGTAGGCCACACAAGCTCACCGAACGGGACTGCCATGTGCTGAAGCGCGTAATGCATAAAAATGGTCTGTCCTCGGTTGCAACACTCACAAACTGCCTCTGGAAGCAACGTCAGCACAAGAACTGTTCGTCGGGAGCTTCATGAAATGGGTTTCCATGGCCGAGCAGCCGCACATAAGCCTAAGATCACCATGCGCAATGCCAAGCGTCGGCTGGAATGGTGTAAAGTTCGCCGCCATTGGACTCTGGAGCAGTGGAAACACATTCTCTGGAGTGATGAATCATGCTTCACCATCTGGCAGTCCGACAGACAAATCTGGGTTTGGCGGATGCCAGGAGAACGCTACCTGCCCGAATGCATAGTGCCAACTGTAAAGTTTGGTAGAGGAGGAATGATGGTCTGGGGCTGTTTTTCATGGTTAGGCCCCTTAGTTCCAGTGAAGGGAAATCTTAAAGCTACAGCATACAATGACATTCTAGATGATTCTGTGCTTCCAACTTTGTGGCAACAGTTTGGGGAAGGCCCTTTCCTGTTTCAGCATGACAATGCCCCCGTGCACAAAGCGAGGTCCATACAGAAATGGTTTGTCGAGATCGGTGTGGAAGAACTTGACTGGCCTGCACAGAGCCCTGACCTCAACCCCATTGAACACCTTTGGGATGAATTGGAACGCCGACTGAAAGCCAGGCCTAATCACCCAACATGGGTGCCCGACCTCACTAATGCTCTTGTGGCTGAATGGAAGCAAGTTCCCACACCAATGTTCCAACATCTAGTGGAAAGCCTTCCCAGAAGAGTGGAGGTTGTTATAGCAGCAAAGGGGGTACCAACTTAATGCCCATGATTTAGAAATTAGATGTGCGACGAGCAGGTGTCCACATGCTTTTGGTCATGTAGTGTATCTTTGCTTGAACCACTACTGGAGTGGGCTATATCAGCTAATCATCGCTAATGTGGGCTGGATGAATCAGCTAGTTAGCGAGGCTATGCTGTCAAAACAAGCTAGTCTTCACTTGTTTTAAATTTGTTCTGCTACTGACAAGCAGTTGAACTGCAGTTGCCCCTTTCCCTCACCATGAGACCACACATGCTAGCAACTCCAAAGTAACTTACTACTGGCGATATTTATTTCAAACTCACCACTGTGAGTCGGTGGGTAGCTCATGCATGCTACTAGGATGCAATGCACTGCCGCGTTCGCGGTGGCAGAAGGGCGGGGATAGGACTTTTTTCAAGATTAATGGGTTTATGAGAACTGATCTACTTTGATAAGCAATTCGTTGCATTTAAAGTTACAAGAGATAAGAGACTAAAAATACAATAAAAAGTAAATCCTTTTTTTTAAACGCCACCAATCAAAACTGCACTTTGTCCTTAGGAGGGCAAATACTTTGTGAATACAGGCCCTGAACTATAGCCTTTCAGTATGTTGTTGAAAGAGTAGTTGCGCTTATTCTGAATCTCAGTTGTCTGTTGAAGTTGGATTGTTCTGTACTCTGCGTCTTGACCTGTCAGCATCTCTGTGTTCTATTGACTGTCCTGTATGGTGGAAGTATTCTGCAATCTATATACTGTCCTGTGATGTAATGACCAAATGTCCTAATATACACTGAGTGTACAAAACATTAGGAAACTTGCTCTTTCCATGACATGGTCCTCTGTAGCTCAGCTGGTAGAGCACGGCGCTTGAAACGCCAAGGTAGTGGGTTCGATCCCCGGGACCACCCATACACAAAAAAAATTATGCACGCATGACTGTAAGTCGCTTTGGATAAAAGCGTCTGCTAAATGGCATATTATTATTATTATTATTATTATTACATAGATTGTCTAGTTGAATCCAGTAGAAAGCTATTATCACTTTATGATGTCACTTGTTAAATCCACTTCAATCAGTGTAGCTGAAGGGGAGGAGACAAGTTAAAGAAGGATTTTTAAGCCTTGAGACAACTGAGACATGGATTGTGCGTGTGTGCCATTCAGAGGGTGAATCGGCAAGACAAAATATTTAAGTGCCTTTAAACTGGGTATGGTAGTTTGTGCCAGGCGCACCGGTTTGAGTGCGTCAAGAACTGCAATGCTGCTGGATTTTTCATGCTCAACAGTTTCCCGTTTGTATCAAGAATGGTCCAACACCCAAAGGACATCCAGCCAACTTGACCCAACTGTGGGAAGCAATGGAGTCAACATGGGACAGCATCCCTGTGGAACGCTTTCGACGCCTTGTAGAGTCCATGCCCTGACGAATTGAGGCTATTCTGAGGGCAAAAGGGGGTGCAACTAACATACTACATTTGATAAAGTACGACTGGGGTTTATATATAAATGCCTGGAGCATTTCAATTTTGGACCATCTCTTATAAATTGGGTTAAAATCATGTATAGTAACCCTAGGTGTAAAATAGTAAATAATGGCTATTTCTCTGAAAGTTTTAAACTGTCAAGAGGAGTGAAACAAGGTTGTCCACTATCGGCATATCTATTTATTATTGCCATTGAGATGTTAGCTATTAAAATCAGATCCAACAATAATATCAAGGGATTAGAAATCCAGGGCTTAAAAACAAAGGTGTCATTGTACGCTGATGATTCATGTTTTCTTTTAAATCCGCAAATTGAATCCCTCCACAGCCTCATAGAGGATCTAGATACATTTTCTAACCTCTCTGGATTACAACCAAATTATGATAAATGTACTATATTGCGCATTGGATCACTAAAAAATACAATTTTTACATTACCATGTAGTTTACCAATAAAATGGTCTGATGGTGATGTGGATATACTCGGAATACATATCCCAAATGAAATAAATGGTCTCACTCCCCAAAAAATGTATAGAAAGTTAGCAAAAATAGATAAGATCATGCTACCATGGAAAGGTCAATACCTTTCAATTTGTGGAAAAATCACCCTGATGAACTCTTTAGTATTATCCCAGTTTACCTATTTGCTTATGGTCTTGCCTACGCCTAGCGAACAGTTTTTAAAATTATATGAGAAAAAAATAGTCCATTTTATTTGGAACGACAAGCCAGAAATTTTTTTACGGGCCTGTTTATATAATGAATATGAATTAGGAGGACAGAAATTATTAAATATTAAAGCATTAGACCTATCACTAAAAGCTTCAGTCATACAAAAATTATACTTAAATCCGAACTGGTTCTCTAGCAAACTAGTAAGATTGTCTCACCCAATGTTCAAGAAGGGAATTTTTCCCTTTATTCAGATTACAACCCCTGACTTTCAGGTATTTGAAAAGGAAATAATCTCCCAAATATCACTATTTCTAAAACAAGCCATAGAAAGTTGGTTGCTATTTCAATTTAATCCTCCAGAAAAAAAAACGTTATTTTTGGAGAAAAAAAAAAGGTATAATCTTCGTAAATGATATTATCGGTAGGAATGGTGGAGTTATGTCGCACATGCAGCTAACAAAAACATATGGAAATGTCTGCTCTACCCAAAAATTACAACCAAATAATTGCAGCATTACCGCAAAAATGGAAGAGGAAAGTGGAAGGAGGAAAAAGTAAGGAACTTGTCTGTCGACCTTGCATTATAGAACATAATTGGTTAAAGAAAATTGTGATAAATAAAAAAGTTTACCAGTTTCATTTAAGGACCAAAAGATTGACAGCCGTCCCATTTAGATTGCAAAATAGTTGGGAAGAGATTTTTGACGTACCGATTCCATGGCATAGTGTTTATGAACTGATACACAAAACGACGCCTGATTCAAAACTTGGAATTTTTCAATTTAAATTATTATATAAAATTCTTGCTAACAATAGAATGTTATTTGTATGGGGGATACAATCTTCCCAGCTCTGCAGATTTGGCTGTGAAGAGACAGAATCATTAGATCATTTGTTTTGGTACTGTCCATTTGTAGCTTGTTTCTGGACACAGGTCCAGGAATGGCTGAAGGATTGCAATATTTGCATGGAGCTGACCCTGCAGATAGCACTACTGGGTGATCTGAAAAGTAATAGTCAATCGATCAATAATATAATAATACTTTTAGCAAAAAAATGTATTTGCAATTCACAAACTGTAGAAACAATGAGAATAGAAAGGTTCAGAACTTTTGTAAAACATCACAGTACAGTTGAAAAATATATGGCAAATAGAAATCCAATATGGATGGTGTTAAGAGATAGATGGGAGGTGTTGAATGGAGCTGAAGGATGGGACTAATAACAACAACCAATAACAACTAGATAACTAGTGTAAGACATGCTGTGTCCATAATAAGTATACAGGTTATATATTGTGAGCTTTTGTGAAAGAGCACAGTTAGAAAGATATGGCATATAGAAGCATACCAGATGGACATCATGAAAATGATCGGAGGAAGTTCAGGAGTAAAAACAAACAAAATATAATTATTGACTGTGTCCATAAAATGTATATAGTATGTATAAGCATGAAGTAGAAGCCTAAGCATTGTTGTTCACTAGTTTACTCCAATTAGGGAAGGTATGGTGGGGTTGGAAAGTAATAAAGGGAAATATATATATTTTTAAAGGATATGTATGTATATATATATGTATGTATATGCGTACAGTGGGGGAAAAAAGTATTTGATCCCCTGCTGATTTTGTACGTTTGCCCACTGACAAAGAAATGATCAGTCTATAATTTTAATGGTAGGTTTATTTGAACAGTGAGAGACAGAATAACAACAACAAAATCCAGAAAAACGCATGTCAAAAATGTTATAAATTGATTTGCATTTTAATGAGGGAAATAAGTATTTGACCCCCTCTCAATCACAAAGATTTCTGGCTCCCAGATGTCTTTTATACAGGTAAGGAGCTGAAATTAGGAGCACACTCTTAAAGGGAGTGCTCCTAATCTCAGCTTGTTACCTGTATAAAAGACACCTGTCCACAGAAGCAATCAATCAATCAGATTCCAAACTCTCCACCATGGCCAAGACCAAAGAGCTCTCCAAGGATGTCAGGGACAAGATTGTAGACCTACACAAGGCTGGAATGGGCTACAAGACCATCGCCAAGCAGCTTGGTGAGAAGGTGACAACAGTTGGTGCGATTATTCGCAAATGGAAGAAAAACAAAAGAACTGTCAATCTCCCTCGGCCTGGGGCTCCATGCAAGATCTCACCTCATGGAGTTGCAATGATCATGAGAACGGTGAGGAATCAGCCCAGAACTACACGGGAGGATCTTGTCAATGATCTCAAGGCAACTGGGACCATAGTCACCAAGAAAGCAATTGGTAACACACTACACCGTGAAGGACTGAAATCCTGCAGCGACCGCAAGGTCCCCCTGCTCAAGAAAGCACATACACATGCCCGTCTGAAGTTTGCCAATGAACATCTGAATGATTCAGAGGAGAACTGGGTGAAAGTGTTGTGGTCAGATGAGACCAAAATGGAGCTCTTTGGTATCAACTCAGCTCGCCGTGTTTGGAGGAGGAAGAATGCTGCCTATGACCCCAAGAACACCATCCCCACCATCAACCATGGAGGTGGAAACATTATGCTTTGGGGGTGTTTTTATGCTAAGGGGACAGGACAACTTCACTGCATCAAAGGGACTATGGATGGGGCCATGTACCGTCAAATCTTGGGTGAGAACCTCCTTCCCTCAGCCAGGGCATTGAAAATGAGTCGTGGATGGGTATTCCAGCATGACAATGACCCAAAACACACGGCCAAGGCAACAAAGGAGTGGCTCAAGAAGAAGCACATTAAGGTCCTGGAGTGGCCTAGCCAGTCTCCAGACCTTAATCCCATAGAAAATCTGTGGAGGGAGCTGAAGGTTCGAGTTGCCAAACATCAGGCTTGAAAACGTAATGACTTAGAGAAGATCTGCAAAGAGGAGTGGGACAAAATCCCTCCTGAGATGTGTGCAAACCTGGTGGCCAACTACAAGAAACGTCTGACCTCTGTGATTGCCAACAAGGGTTTTGCCACCAAGTATTAAGTCATGTTTTGCAGAGGGGTCAAATACTTATTTCCCTCATTAAAATGCAAATCAATTTATAACATTTTTGACATGCGTTTTTCTGGATTTTTTTGTTGATATTCTGTCTCTCACTGTTCAAATAAACCTACTATTAGAATTATAGACTGATCATGTCTTTGTCAGTGGGTAAATGTACAAAATCAGCAGGGGATCAAATACTTTTTTCCCTCACTGTATATATATATGCGAGAAAAAAAAATATATCTGCAATATTAAAGCTGATCTACCCCCTAAAAAATAAAAATAAACAGAAAAAAAATAAAAATATACTAACATACAAAAATGAATGACGACGTAGTAAAATTGCCAAGCATAGTAGTGGATAAGTATCCAGATTAGAGCACACTATTAAAAGTAATATAGTGACTAGGCACAATATGTTAGTGTGGACATTGGGACACATACACTCTGTGTTATGCTTTGTTTAAGGTCCTTTGTTTACACTCCTGTTCAATGACAGTCTTGCTTTAGTCTTGTAATAGTCACTGAAGGTGAATGATTATGGCCGGGATTCAATCAAAAACGCATTGTTGACAATAAACCTTACAAAGGACATTTCCAGACGTTCGTGGAGATCGCATTCACGGTCTGTGGATGTTGGCTCAAGTGTAAATTACTTGACCTTTAAAAGTCAAGTGCAGTGTGCTTGTCGAGGATGCCCCTTCAGTTGAATCCCAGCCTATATGTGAATGTCATGTGCTAAAGCAAGACTTCTCTCTACAGTTACTCACCAGTCCAGCCGCCCTGACGTACCAGGTATGTTCAGGCCCTCAAAACAACCCCCTAGAAAGCTACTGCCCTACAGCAACCCCTCAGCAGCTTTCTTTCAATGCTCTGTGACTGTGTATGTCCCAAATGGCACCCTATTCTCTAATTATTGCTCTACATTTGACCAGAGCCGTAGGGCCCAGGTCAAAAGTAGTGCACGATATAGGAAATAGGTTGCCATTTGGGAGGCAGACTATGATTGTGCATCTATGGACTGCAGTAGGGAATGAAATGTTGCAAGTAAAGCTGTCCTATACTCACCATAGCTGAAAAAGAAGTAAGCAAAACAAATTATATAGGTTACAGATGGTCTAACCGCTTCATCCTTTCATTCATTTGTTTGTTTGTTCGTTCGTCCTTCCCATCCATCCATCCATCCATCCATCCATCCATCCATCCATCCATCCATCCATCCATCCATCCATCCATCCATCCATCCATCCATCCATCCATCCATCCATCCATCCATCCATCCATCCATCCATCCATCCATCCATCCATCCATCCATCCATCCATCCATCCATCCATCCATCCATCCATCCATCCATCCATCCACCCACCCATTCCTTTAACAAATTTAAGCAAAACAGAGATGCTGGCCGCAAGGCATTGCTTGACAAGAGAGCAGAACTTGTCCCATTGGCTTTACTGTAAACCAAATCCACATGATAGTGGCCATCTTGGTTTAGCGGCCATCTTGCTGCCAAATTCAGGGTTGCTGTGGAAGGCTGGTTTGGCTGAGGTGGAGTTGAGGCTTGGGCCGAACCATGACCTGGCTCATAAGGGTGTAAACATTGCCTAGCTGACTGTTTCCGTGAGTTGGTGTTATCTGAGCTGGACATATTAATGAACATCTTTTAATGGATATTGGCTGCTTTTAAATGATACCTATTCTGCAATGAAAGAGTACAATGTTTTTTCTACTGATGAATTGTGTTTCATATATTGCCATAGATTGGTGGTGTCTAGTGGATAAAAGGAGAACAAAACGTGTGTCTCTCTGTGTGCAAGTGTATGTTTGCGAGTATGTGTTAGTGAGTTTGCGTATGTAGGCAATAACCACACAGTATGCAAGTTTACGTTCCCAAAGCGTGAGCCCTTCTCCTTTCCGCTGCCCACTGCACCTGTCGTGACCACGTCTTTTCCCATCGACACACTCACACTATGTCCCACACCCCCGCCCCCACCCTTTTCATCTCTCTGCCCTTTCATTGGCCGGGCTAGCTGTCCGTCAATGGGTCCAGTTTCACACAGATTTAGAAAGTGCAAGGCAGCGCTCTAGGACAGTTGCTTTTAAGGCCTTGAAAGTAGGAGGAAATACCATGGATGGGGGGTGGGAGTGGGGGTCCTTACATAGAGTATGTGGGAAATATATTTTTCATTCAGGCAAGCAGAGGGCAGTACGGTCATATGTGTCTAGGACTGGACTGGAATGCTGAGCACCTCATTCTTAAGTGAGGGACGGCACAGCTATAAACATAGACTAAGCAAATAGGAACCTCTTTCAAGCTGAACAGGCGGTTTGGGGGGGACTGTGTTGGCTCACACACATATCTACTCAGTTCTAAATCAACCCCATGTCCCTATAGGCACTTGTGTAGATCTGAAATGATATGATAGGTATAAGCAATATGGTGAAGATTCCACCTAGCCTATCAGAGGGCAAGGTTGAGCTACTAAGATATTGCTTATAGCTATCAGATCTTTTCAGGATCGTTCAGTGCACAAATAGGGCTAGTGATCGATTTGAAATGGAGCGATAAACAGACGTTAGGAGGTGGGCTCTAATACTGCTCTTTCTTTCTTTCTTTCTTTCTTTCTTTCTTTCTTTCTTTCTTTCTTTCTTTCTTTCTTTCTTTCTTTCTTTCTTTCTTTCTTTCTTTCTTTCTTTCTTTCTTTCTTTCTCTCCTCTGCAGCTTGCAGCCCAGGTTCTGGATGATATTGACGATGAAGACATTGGATTCGGCCTTGTGGATGAGAAGAAGGACCTCTCTGTTGCCAAGAAGCTGGGTAAGACCTCACTCATCTCTTCACCCCCTTTTCATCATCATTCAAATGTCAGTGCTTCAGTCTGACTTCACATGAAATCCTGATCTTTCCTGCCCTCTTCTGGCCCTGGTTGAGGGCCGTAGCTATAGTCATGAAATGTTATGGTCATGATACGTGGTCAGGAAATACTCAGGGCCCTAGAGATCAGACACATACAGTAAATACCTCAGGATCACCCACAGGACATTATTCAGCCACCAGAGAGCTGTATTGGTCTAGAGACATCCCTAGCAGAGATCTAAGTCTCTAACTTTCAGTGTCTAACTAACTTGCTGCTTCTCTATATAATTTCTGTCTCTTTGTCATATATATCTTATCCTTTTCTCGTGTGGTCCTCTGTAGCTCAGCTGGTAGAGCACGGCGCTTGTAACACCAGGGCGCGACCGGGAGACTCATGGGCGGCGCACAATTGGCCCAGCGTCGTCCAGGGTAGGGGAGGGAATGGCCGGCAGGGATGTAGCTCAGTTGATAGAGCATGGCGTTTGCAACGGCAGGGTTGTGGGTTCGATTCCCACGGGGGGCCAGTATAAAAAAATAAAATAAAATGTATTCACTAACTGTAAGTCGCTCTGGATAAGAGCGTCTGCTAAATGACTAAAATGTAAATGTAAAAATGTAGTGGGTTTGATCCCCGGGACCACCCATACACAAAATAATGTATGCACGCATGACTGTAAGTCGCTTTGGATAAAAGCGTCTGCTAAATGGCTTATTATTACTGCCACTGCCCTCGGCGAATAAAAGTCTAAGAGGGTCAGTCACCGGTATGCAATAAAACAATAAAGGCATTCTACTTCAAGAGGGAGGCATTTACATGATGATTATATAGTGTATATATAAAAAAATACATTGTTTTACAATCGAGGTCAAAGACTCCTTTTTGATATACTTATAGTATGAGTCATGCAACTTTAAATGGTTAAGCCTACAGGGGTAGAACTTGGTTCAGGCAATAAACAACATTGTCTGGACGGAATTCATTCAATCTCAGATAACGTGGTAAACCACATTGCAGGTTTACTCAGAATTTTTGCACTGTATTTTAAGGCCAAGTAGGGTTTCAAGCCAAAATTCAATATCCAATGAAAACATTTCTCTGCAAGAAGAATGGCTTGCAGTTACCAACTAACTTGCCCCATTGCTTCCCTAGCACCTATTTCTGACCTTTTGGGCTAGAAATCCTTACCTGTCCCCCCTAAACTTAAGCCCCTAATCAGAGTTCCTAACCTGTCCGATAAACCCTAGCCCCTAAGTAGAGTTTCCTAACCTGTCTTCTAAACACTAGCCCCTAATCAGAGTTCCTAACCTGTCCGCTAAACACTAGCCCCTAATCAGAGTTCCTAACCTGTCCGATAAACCCTAGCCCCTAAGTAGAGTTTCCTAACCTGTCCGCTAAACACTAGCCCCTAATCAGAGTTCCTAACATGTCCGCTAAACACTAGCCCCTAACCAGAGTTTCAAACCTGTCCCATTCCGCCTCGAGCCCCCATCCCTTTCTTAGTCCCTAGCCCCAAAAGAAAGTATCTAACCTGTCCTTCTCTTATATCCCAGGTCTGGATGAGGTGGAGAGCATCTATATCTTTGTCGATAATGAGATAATTGAGTACGATGGTGAGCTGGCCGCTGACACCCTGGTGGAGTTCCTCTATGACGTGAGTAACTGTTATAACATTATATAGTTATTTTGGCTGCAGTTATTTGGTTGTAACTTTACTAAAGTGCTCTTACTCTGTGTAAACACTAAATTATAATTACAATGATTAATACAATGTATTATTACAATCTATTTCCAGCAAACTTAACACTTAAATATTTGTATGAACATAACAAGATTCAACAACTGAGACATAAACTGAACAAGTTCCACAGACATGTGACTAACAGAAATTGAATACCGTGTCCCTGAACAAAAGGGGGGGGGGGGGATCAAAAGTAACAGTCAGTATCTGGTGCTGTATCTGCATCTCCTCCTCATGGACTGCACCAGATTTTACAGTTCTTGCTGTGAGATGTTACCCCACTCTTCCACCAAGGCACCTGCAAGTTCCCTGACATTTCTGGGGGGAATGGCCCTAGCCCTCACCCTCTGATCCAACAGGTCCCAGAAGTGCTCAATGGGATTGCGATCCGGGCTCTTCGCTGGCCATGGCAGAACACTGACATTCCTGTCTTGTAGGAAATCACGCACAGAACGAGCAGTATGGCTGGTGGCATTGTCATGCTGGAGGGTCATGTCAGGATGAGCCTGCAGAAAGGGTACCACATGAGGGAGGAGGATATCTTCCCTGTAACGAACAGCGTTGAGATTGCCTGCAATGACAACAAGCTCAGTCCGATGATGCTGTGACACACCGCCCCAGACCATGACAGATCCTCCACCTCCAAATCGATCCCGCTCCAGGCCTCAGTGTAACGCTCATTCCTTCGACGATAAACGCAAATCCGACCATCACCCCTGGTGAGACAAAACCGCGACTTGTCAGTGAAGAGCACTTTTTGCCAGTCCTGTCTGGTCCAGCGACG
>NC_139994.1:45668950-45852035 GCF_964263955.1 Coregonus lavaretus
ACTGCATTGTTGAGTTTAGAGCTAGCAAGAAAGGCATTTCACTGTACGTGTGCACGTGACATTAAAAACTTGAAATCTGTACAGTCCACACAACAGCCATTGGCCCCTGAGACAGAGATGGTTCAACAGCCAGACCCAGTCTCCTTTACAGCCAATGAGCCCTTGACAACCAGATACTCCTCATCAACACTACACCACCACACAGTTGTATGTATAAATACATTTTCCAAATACATTTTCTATAAATGTGAGGTCGCCTGTTCACCTGCCTTTACACCAGGAAGAATTAGCCTATAGAAAATCTCACTGCAGGATTCTAGGAGTAAGGATATGTGTTGGGCCGGGAGTCTCAGGTGCCAAAGGGGGGGGAGTGTGCACGGAGGGGTCTGCAGAAGAAGGATCCATGCAGTAAGTCCATCTCTATTAAAAGGGTTTAGATTATTCAATTATTCAAGATACTTCACAATTCTACAGTCTGCTAATCAGAATTATACACTATATGACCAGAAGTATGTGGACACCTGCTCGTCGAACATCTCATTCCAAAATCATGGGCATTAATATGAAGTTGGTCCCCCTTTGCTGCTATAACAGCCTCCACTCTTCTGGGAAGGCTTTCCACTAGATGTAGGAACATTGCTGCGGGGACTTGCTTCCATTCAGCCACAAGAGCATTAGTGAGGTCGGGTACTGATGTTGGGCAATTAGGCCTGGCTCGCAGTCTGCGTTCCAATTCATCCTAAAGGTGTTCGATGGGGTTGAGGTCAGGGCTCTGTGCAGGCCAGCCAAGTTCTTCCACACTGATCTCAACAAACCATTTCTGTATGGATCTCGCTTTGTGCACGGGGGCATTGTCATGCTTAAACAGGAAAGGGCCTTCCCCAAACTGTTGCCACAAAGTTGTCATTGTATGCTGTCGCGTTAAGAATTCCCTTCACTGGAACTAAGGGGCCTAGCCCAAACCATGAAAAACAGCCCCAGACCATTATTCCTCCTCCACCAAACTTTACAGTTGGCACTATGCATTCGGGCAGATAGCGTTCTCCTGGCATCCGCCAAACCCAGATTTGTCTGTCGGACTGCCAGATGGTGAAGCGTGATTCATCACTCCAGAGAACGTGTTTCCACTGCTCCAGAGTCCAATGGCGGCGAGCTTTACACCACTCCACCCGACGCTTGGAATTGCGCATGGTGATCTTAGGCTTGTGTACGGCTGCTCAGCCATGGAAACCCATTTCATGAAGATCCTGACGAACAGTTCTTGTGCTGACGTTGCTTCCAGAGGCAGTTTGGAACTCGGTAGTGAGTGTTGCTACCGAGGACAGCACTTCAGCACTCAGCGTTGCCGTTCTGTGAGCTTGTGTGGCTTACCACTTCGCGGCTGAGCCGTTGATGCTCCTAGACATTTCCACTTCACAATAACAGCACTTACAGTTGACCGGGGCAGCTTTGATGCACATGTACTGTCTCTGCCTTCTAGACGGTAGTGGGGTGAGCAGGCTGTTGGTTGGGTGGCTAAGGTCCTCTTTTTGGCTTTCCTGTGACACTGGGTGCTGTAGATGTCCTGGAGGGCAGGCAGTGTGTCCCCAATGGTGCGTTGGGCTGACCGCACCACCCTCTGGAGAACCTTGCGGTTGCGGACGGTGCAATTGCCATACCAGGCGGGGATACAGCCTGACAAGATGCTCTCAATGGTGCATTTGTAGAAGTTCGTGAAGGTCTTAGGGGCCAAGCCACATTTGTTCAGCCTCCTGAGGTTGAAGAGGCGCTGTTGCGCCTTCTTCACCACACTGTCGGTGTGAAGGGACCATTTCAGGTCCTCAGTGATGTGGATGCCGAGGAACTTAAAGGTTTTGACCCTCTCCACTGCGACGCCGTCGATGTGGATGGGGGTGTGCCCTCTCTGCTGTCTCCTGTAGTTCACGATCAGCTCCTTCGCTGTGTTGACATTGAGGGAGAGGTTATTTTCCTGACACCACCAAGACATTCACCTCCTCCCTGTAGGCTGTCTCGTTGTTGTTGGTAGTCAGGCCAACTACTGTTGTGTTGTCAGCAAACTTGATGATTGAGTTAGAGTGGCCACACAGTCATTGGTGAACAGGGAGTACAGGAGGAGGCTGAGCACGCACACATGTAGGGCGTCTGCGTTGAGGACCAGGGTGGCGGAGGTGTTGTTGCCTACCTTCACCACCTGGGGTCGGCCCGTCAGGAAGTCCAGGACCCAGTTGCACAGGGAGGGGTTCAGACCCAGGGCCCTGCGCTTAGTGATGAGCTTGGACGGCACTATGGTGTTGAAGGCTGAGCTGTAGTCAGCCTTCTTACATTTACATTTACATTTTAGTCATTTAGCAGACGCTCTTATCCAGAGCGACTTACAGTTAGTGAGTGCATACATTATTTTTGTAAAAAAAAAAATATATATATATATTTTTTACATAGGTATTCCAGTTGTACATGTGAAAATGCAGATCAGGAGACAGTCCTCTGGTAATTATTATATTTCTGATAGTATCATATTAAGAATGATGCTATCAGGTTTATTACAGTGTAATTATCAGGTTTAAGTTCCCTACCTTATTCTTATTTACCATTGCAGCTGTTGATGCATCTGTGTAGACCACAATAAGTCAGTCAACAGGTAATAATTATTATATTCTGAGTCTGCTAATATGATAATGGGAAGACGTGTTAGTTACTGTGTATTCCGTTATTAGCTTTAAGTCCAACAACTTTTTCTTATTCACAATTGCAACTGTCTACCTTTTCTAGTCATTATTTATTTATTTATCCTTTATTTAACCAGGGAAGTCACATTGAGACTGACATCTCTTTTTCAAGTGAGCCCTGCTTAGCTATGAGTATAATAATGTATTCTGATTGAAAATCCCATATTGTTTCCATAGTCAACTTACACACAGCTCTGACACACACACTTACCCCACCATACATGCCACCAGGGGTCTTTTCACAGTCCCCAAATCCAGAACAAATTCAAGAAAGCGTACAGTATTATATAGAGCAATTATTGCATGGAACTCTGCCCCATCTCATATTGCTCAAATGAATAGCAAACCTGGTTTCAAAAAACAGATAAAGGAAAACCTCATGGCACAACGCCTCTCCCCTATTTGACCTAGATAGTTTGTGTGTACATTTAAATTTTTTACATTTACGTCATTTAGCAGACGCTCTTATCCAGAGCGACTTACAAATTGGTGCATTCACCTTATAGCCAGTGGGATAACCACTTTACAATATATATATATATATTTTCTCTTTGGGGAGGGGTAAGGGGGGGTAGAAGGATTACTTTATCCTATCCCAGGTATTCCTTAAAGAGGTGGGGTTTCAAGTGTCTCCGGAAGGTGGTGAGTGACTCCGCTGTCCTGGCGTCGTGAGGGAGCTTGTTCCACCATTGGGATGCCAGAGCAGCGAACAGTTCTCACCAAGCTGCTTGGTAATGGTCTTGTAGCCCACTCCAGCCTTGTGTAGGTCTACAATCTTGTCCCTGACATCCTTGGAGAGCTCTTTGGTCTTGGCCATGGTGGAGAGTTTGGAATCTGATTGATTGATTGCTTCTGTGGACAGGTGTCTTTTATACAGGTAACAAGCTGAGATTAGGAGCACTACCTTTAAGAGTGTGCTCCTAATCTCAGCTCTTTACCTGTATAAAAGACACCTGGGAGCCAGAAATCTTTCTGATTGAGAGTGGGTCAAATACTTATTTCCCTCATTAAAATGCAAATCAATTTATGACATTTTTGACATGCATTTTTCTGGATTTTTTTGTTGTTATTTTGTCTTTGACTGTTCAAATAAACCTACCATTAAAATTATAGACTGATCATTTCTTTGTCAGTGGGCAAACGTACAAAATCAGCAGGGGATCAAATACTTTTTCCCCTCACTGTATGGAAGAAGGTACTCTGGTCAGATGAGACTAAAATTGAGCTTTTTGGCCATCAAGGAAAACGTTATGTCTGGCGCAAACCCAACACCTCTCATCACCCCGAGAACACCATCCCCACAGTGAAGCATGATGGTGGCAGAATCATGCTGTGGGGATGATTATCATCGGCAGGGACTGGGAAACTGGTCAGAATTGAAGGAATGATGGATGGCGCTAAATACAGGGAAATTCTTGAGGGAAACCTGTTTCAGTCTTCCAGAGATTTGAGACTGGGACGGAGGTTCACCTTCCAGCAGGACAATGACCCTAAGCATACTGCTAAAGCAACACTTGAGTGGTTTAAGGTGAAACATTTTAAATGTTAAATATTTTGCATCTTCAAAGTGGTAGGCATGTTGTGTAAATCAAATGATACAAACCCCCCAAAAATTAATTTTAATTCCAGGATGTAAGGCAACAAAATAGGAAAAATGCCAAGGGGGGTAAATACTTTCGCAAGCCACTGTATGTAGTTGTCTAGTCTAACATCTAGTTTGCCATATTTTCATTATACATATTTCTACCAACATGTCGTTCAAACAGTCAGGAAGATGAAGTGACTATAGGATTAGTTTTTAATAAAACTATAATGGCTATACAATATGAATTTGACAAAACATTATGGAATACATTAGTCTATTCATCCTTAAAGTGAGGGAGAATCACTGAATCAAATATTTTTTATTAGAATTTTACATTTACAGCTAAAACATTAGAAAACATTTAAGCTAAAAAAAAAAATCAAAACATTCCATCTCACATTGCTTCAAATTCAAATCAAATCAAATTTTATTGGTCACATGCGCCGAATACAACAGGTGCAGACATTACAGTGAAATGCTTACTTACAGCCCTTAACCAACAGTGCATTTATTTTAAACAAAAAAAGTAAGAATAAAACAACAACAAAAAAAGTGTTGAGAAAAAAAGAGCAGAAGTAAAATAAAGTGACAGTAGGGAGGCTATATATACAGGGGGGTACCGTTGCAGAGTCAATGTGCGGGGGCACCGGCTAGTTGAGGTAGTTGAGGTAATATGTACATGTGGGTAGAGTTAAAGTGACTATGCATAAATACTTAACAGAGTAGCAGCAGCGTAAAAAGGATGGGGTGGGGGAGCAGTGCAAATAGTCCGGGTAGCCATGATTAGCTGTTCAGAAGTCTTATGGCTTGGGGGTAGAAGCTGTTGAGAAGTCTTTTGGACCTAGACTTGGCACTCCGGTACCGCTTGCCGTGCGGTAGCAGAGAGAACAGTCTATGACTAGGGTGGCTGGAGTCTTTGACAATTTTGAGGGCCTTCCTCTGACACCGCCTGGTATAGAGGTCCTGGATGGCAGGAAGCTTTGCCCCAGTGATGTACTGGGCCGTACGCACTACCCTCTGTAGTGCCTTGCAGTCAGAGGCCAAGCAGTTGCCATACCAGGCGGTGATGCAACCAGTCAGGATGCTCTCGATGGTGCAGCTGTAGAATTTTTTGAGGATCTGAGGACCCATGCCAAATCTTTTTAGTCTCCTGAGGGGGAATAGGCTTTGTCGTGCCCTCTTCACGACTGTCTTGGTGTGTTTGGACCATGATAGTTCGTTGGTGATGTGGACACCAAGGAACTTGAAGCTCTCAACCTGTTCCACTACAGCCCCGTCGATGAGAATGGGGGCGTGCTCAGTCCTCTTTTTTTTCCTGTAGTCCACAATCATCTCCTTTGTCTTGGTCACGTTGAGGGAGAGGTTGTTGTCCTGGCACCACACGGCCAGATCTCTGACCTCCTCCCTATAGGCTGTCTCATCGTTGTCGGTGATCAGGCCTACCACTGTTGTGTCGTCGGCAAACTTAATGATGGTGTTGGAGTCGTGCCTGGCCATGCAGTCATGGGTGAACAGAGAGTACAGGAGGGGACTGAGCACGTGTTGAGGATCAGTGTGGCAGATGTGTTGTTACCTACCCTTACCACCTGGGGGCGGCCCGTCAGGAAGTCCAGGATCCAGTTGCAGAGGGAGGTGTTTAGTCCCAGGATCCTTAGCTTAGTGATGAGCTTAGAGGGCACTATGGTGTTGAATGCTGAGCTGTAGTCAATGAATAGCATTCTCACGTAGGTGTTCCTCTTGTCCAGGTGGGAAAGGGCAGTGTGGAGTGCGATAGAGATTGCATCATCTGTGGATCTGTTGGGGCGGTATGCAAATTGGAGTGGGTCTAGGGTTTCTGGGATTATGCTGTTGATGTGAGCCATGACCAGTCTTTCAAAGCACTTCATGGCTACAGACGTCAGTGCTACGGGTCGGTAGTCATTTAGGCAGGTTATCTTAGAGTTCTTGGGCACGGGGACTATGGTGGTCTGCTTGAAACATGTTGGTATTACAGACTCAGTCAGGGACATGTTGAAAATGTCAGTGAAGACACTTGCCAGTTGGTCAGCACATGCTCGGAGTACACGTCCTGGTAATCCGTCTGGCCCTGCGGCCTTGTGAATGTTGACCTGCTTAAAAGTCTTACTCACATCGGCTACGGAGAGCGTGATCACATAGTCATCCGGAACAGCTGGTGCTCTCATGCATGCTTCAGTGTTGCTTGCCTCGAAGCGAGCATAGAAGTGGTTTAGCTTGTCTGGTAGGCTTGTGTCACTGGGCAGCTCGCGGCTGTGCTTCCCTTTGTAGTCTGTAATAGTTTTCAAGCCCTGCCACATCCGACGAGCGTCAGAGCCAGTGTAGTATGATTCAATCTTAGACCTGTATTGACTCTTTGCCTGTTTGATGGTTCGTCGGAGGTCATAGCGGGATTTCTTATAAGCGTCCGGGTTAGAGTCCCGTTCCTTGAAAGCGGCAGCTCTACCCTTTAGCTCAGTGCGGATGTTTCCTGTAATCCATGGCTTCTGGTTGGGGTATGTACGTACGGTCACTGTGGGGACGACATCATCGATGCACTTATTGATGAAGCCAGTGACTGATGTGGTGTACTCCTCAATGCTGTCTGAAGAATCCCGGAACATGTTCCAGTCTGTGCTAGCAAAACAGTCCTGTAGCTTAGCATCTGCGTCATCTGACCACTTTTTTATTAACCGAATCACTGGTGCTTCCTGCTTCAGTTTTTGCTTATAAGCAGGAATCAGGAGGATAGAGTTATGGTCAGATTTGCCAAATGGAGGGCGAGGGAGAGCTTTGTATGCGTCTCTGTGTGTGGAGTAAAGGTGGTCTAGAGTTTTTTTCCCTCTGGTTGCACATTTAACATGCTGGTAGAAATTAGGTAGAACGGATTTAAGTTTCCCTGCATTAAAGTCCCCGGCCACTAGGAGCGCTGCATCTGGATGAGCGTTTTCCTGTTGATTAATGGCCTTGTACAACTCATTCAGTGCAATCTTAATGCCAGCATTGGTTTGTGGTGGTAAATAGACAGCTATGAAAAATATAGATGAAAACTCTCTTGGTAAATAGTGTGGTCTACAGCTTATCATAAGATACTCTACCTCAGGCGAGCAAAACCTCGAGACTTCCTTAGTATTTGATTTTGTGCACCAGCTGTTGATTACAAATATACACAGACCGCCACCCCTTGTCTTACCAGAGTCAGCTGTTCTGTCCTGCCGATGTAGCGTATAGCCTGCTAGCTGAATGTTATCATTGTTGTCGTTCAGCCACGACTCCGTGAAACATAAGATATTACAGTTTTTAATGTCCCGTTGGTAGGATAACCGTAATCTTAAATCGTCCATTTTATTCTCAAAAGCTTGAACGTTGGCTAATAGGATTGATGGAAGAGGCAGTTTACTCGCTCGCCGTCGGATCCTTACAAGGCACCCGGATCTGCGTCCGCGATATCTCCGTCTCTTCCTCGCGCGAATGACGGGGATTTGGGCCTTGTCGGGTGTCTGTATGATATCCTTCGCGGCCGCCTCGTTGAAGAAAAAATCTTCGTCCAATGCGAGGTGAGTAATCGCTGTCCTGATATCCAGAAGCTCTTTTTGGTTATAAGAGACGATGGCAGAAACATTATGTACAAAATAAATTACAAATAACGCGGAAAAACACACATAATAGTACAATTGGTTAGAGGGTTGGTTAGAGGGCTGTAAAACGGCAGCCATCTTCTCCGGCGCTGTTCATTAGTGCTGTTCATTAGTGCTTGGATCAATTTGTGTGAAATAAAATAAGTAAAAGATTGAAGTAACTCAATCTTCACAAAGTTAATAATTGCTAAAGACCCAGGGCTCTTTTTTCATCTGGCGCTATTGCGGTGCAAGTGCTAAACGCATGTTAATTCACAATTTCAACGTGTAAAAACTGCCACTTTGGCGTTTTCCACCCAATGCGCCATGTTCAGCAATTTACCTGTGTAATATCGGCTGGCTTGCGCTGAGGTGGGAGGGGTATCAATTTTTGAGGTGTCTCCTTCAAAACAAGGGCAAAAGTGACAAATGTTATGCAGCTCATACCAGGAGATATAAGACCAACGAAAAGCAGGTATTTTAGCGGTAACATGCTTGGTATTGGCATCTGTGACGCACAGTGCCCTTATGTTCATGGAACAAGCGAGGAGATGTGCTTTTTGTGCCGGTAATCCTTGTATTAAAAACCAAACATATACCCTCCCGTCCCCTCAATGTTTTATTTTTGTCCAGCCCAATGTATTTGCCAAGTAGCCAAGCCTATAAGGGTTTGGCTAGTGAGACTGCTTTGAAATACATCTTAATCACCAAAGCTTTATTAAAAGATTAATTTGGGGAGCAGAAAAACGAATATATGTTGATTACATAAGTATTCAACCCCCTGAGTCAATACAAGCATACCCATAACATGATGCTGCCACCACCATGCTTAAAAATATGAAGAGTGGTACTCACTGATGTGTTGTGTTGGATTTTCCCCAATCATAACACTTTGTATTCAGGACATAAAGTTAATTTCTTTGCCACATTTTTTGCAGTTTTACTATAGTGCCTTATTGCAAACAGGATGCAGGTTATTCTGTACAGGCTTCCTTCTTTTCACTCTGTCATTTAGGTTAGTATTGTGGAGTAACTACAATGTTGTTGATCCACCCTCAGTTTTCTCCTATCACAGCCATTAAAACTCTGTAACTGTTTTCTAGTGACCATTGGCCTCATGATGAAATCCCTGAGCAGTTTCCTTCCTCTCTGGCAACTGAGTTAGGAAGGAGGCCTGTATCTTTGTAGTGACTGAGTCATTCAAAAATCATGTTAAATACTATTATTGCACACAGAGTGAGTCCATGCAATTTATGATAGAATACGAGTATATGTGTCAATCTAAGGGATGGATACAAATTTACAGAATGGTTACCTGGAGGAAAATGGGGGAGGGTCATGCTGTTTACATTTCAGTCAAGGGGAGGGTTTAGTATTTTTGTAATCTAGTCCAGGGGAGGGTCATATAATTTGTAATTGATGAAATTTCTATATTTCTCAGTGTTTTAAAATTACTTAGTAGGCTATACTTTATATATCTCTCACGTCACCCCGCTCCTCCGCACACTCCACTGGCTTCCAGTTGAAGCTCGCATTTGCTACAAGACCATGGTTCTTGCCTACGGAGCTGTGAGGGGAACGGCACCTCCTTACCTTCAGGCTCTGATCAGTCCCTACACCCAAACGAGGGCATTGCGTTCTTCCACCTCTGGCCTGCTGGTCCCCCTACCTCTGAAGAAGCACAGTTCCCGCTCAGCCCAGTCAAAACTGTTCGCTGCTCTGGCACCCCAATGGTGGAACAAGCTCCCTCACGACGCCAGGACAGCGGAGTCACTGACCACCTTCCAGAGACACTTGAAACCCTACCTCTTTAAGGAATACCTGGGATAGTATAAAAGTAATCCTTCTACCCCCCCGCCCCTACCCCACCCCCACAAAAAATAATTACAAAAAAATATTTACAAAAACTTTCTAAAACAATTTAAAAAATAAAATATAAAAAATAAGATTAAATAAATAGAGATTTTTTTTATATAATAAAAGATAGAAAAGGGGAAATAAAAATTACAAAAGCAAAAGGTAAAAAGAAAAATATTTTTTATGAAAAATTATTTAAAACATAGTAAAATTATAGATACAAAACAAATGAAAATTAGAAATATACTCTAAAAATTAAGAATTAAAAAATTAGTAAAATATAAAAAAATAAATTGTAAAGTGGTTGTCCCACTGGTTATCATAAGGTGAATGCACCAATTTGTAAGTCGCTCTGGATAAGAGCGTCTGCTAAATGACGTAAATGTAAAACGTAAATACATATCGATGTGTGCCCGATGCCGCCCCTCATCTATGATTCTCCGCTGGGAGTTCAATATCAAGTGCGCCTATAGGCTATTTAGTGTGGCCTCAATCAAATGGTCCATAGCGTATAGGCTCGTATAGGCTATAGGTCCATAGCGTATGCTCTGAGAAACACAGAGCAAAGTTATATTTCTAAGATAGCTGCTGGGATGGTGTAAATACAACTAGGCTGCAGTACACAATGCAATGGATATTCCAACCCTGAGCCCCTGTCTTCTTCCGATTTTGTTGTTGTTGATTAGGCCTAGTAAAAAAATCACTATCTTGCTCGCAGACTAGCCTATAGCCTATGTTCTGTTCAGTTTGAGAAGGAGAGCGCAAAGATGAGAAGGAGGACTGGAGGTCAACTTTGAAAGCTTGCTACTACTATAACTGATTTGATTAAAAACAATATTTTATTGCCCATTATGTATTTACAGTGGCTTCGGAAAGTATTCAGACCCCTTTACTTTTTCCACATTTTGTTAGGTTACAGCCTTATTCTAAAATTTATCAAATTGTTTTTTTTACCCTCATCAATCTACACACAATACCCCCATAATGACAAAGCAAAAACAGTTTTTTTGACATTTCTGCTAATTTATGAAAAATAAACAACTGAATAGTTCCCTGGTCCTTTGACATCACCACACGTGACCCCCTCCAGTTGGTCTCTCCCTATTCTCAGGTCAACAATGTTTTCTTGGGAAAGAACCACGATGCTAAAACACCTACAATGGCTCCTGGATTGTGTATTATGGGCTGGCATACTAGTGCTCTTGTGTTGTGCTTGTGGCTTTTGGTACTTCCAAAGATCAAGGGATCAAGGTTAAGCAGCTGCGGTCACATTATACTGTATGGTGTTATAAAGTAAGATCTTATAAACCATATATTTATGGGATATTTCCATAAGTACTGTTGAGAATGTTGTCATCATACATGCACAAAGGATGATCAATCTCAAATATGCTGCACTGTACTTTCAATGTTGTCTGAATGTAAGTAGCTCTGGATAAGAGCCTGCTAAATGACTAAAATGTTAGATGTACTTTTCAGTAAGGACAAAACAATACCACAATGGTAGTTACAGTGTATTAAGTTATTGGCAGTATTACATCCTTTTAGCTCATCCATTGGACTGTGTAAATATGTATGCATTCATGATGTAGTTCAACCTCTCTCACACATTTGCAGATGGAAAGGCCCCTCCACTGACAAAGATGACTCCACTGCCAGGTGCCGCTCAACCATGGTTGAGACGCCTGTTGACACTCCTCAACAGTCCCCACAGCTCATGGCCCATTGCTCCCTGAGACAGAGACGCATCAACGAACAGAGATCAAGTCCCCTGATCAGACAGCGATCCAGTCCCCTCGACACACAGACCCAGTCTCCTCCACAGCTAGAGAGTCTCGTCAGCCTCATACTCCTCAACAACACTACACCACCACATAACCTCTATCACTCCACTATCACTGCACATTGTAAATATGGTATTGGAACTGACCCTGTATACAGCTTACTTATTTCTCGTGTTCTTCTTATTTTTATTTATTGTGTGTTTTTGTTCTACCTTATGTTATTTTTAGGACTACATTGATATTGATTACTGCATTGTTGAGATTAGAGCTAGCAAGAAAGGCATTTCACTGTACGTGTGCACGTGACATTAAAACTTGAAATCTGTACAGTCCACACAACAGCCATTGGCCCCTGAGACAGAGATGGTTCAACAGCCAGACCCAGTCTCCTTTACAGCCAATGAGCCCTTGACAACCAGATACTCCTCATCAACACTACACCACCACACAGTTGTATGTATAAATACATTTTCCAAATACATTTTCTATAAATGTGAGGTCGCCTGTTCACCTGCCTTTACACCAGGAAGAATTAGCCTATAGAAAATCTCACTGCAGGATTCTAGGAGTAAGGATATGTGTTGGGCCGGGAGTCTCAGGTGCCAAAGGGGGGGGGGGGGGGGTGCACGGAGGGGTCTGCAGAAGAAGGATCCATGCAGTAAGTCCATCTCTATTAAAAGGGTTTAGATTATTCAATTATTCAAGATACTTCACAATTCTACCGTCTGCTAATCAGAATTATACACTATATGACCAGAAGTATGTGGACACCTGCTCGTCGAACATCTCATTCCAAAATCATGGGCATTAATATGAAGTTGGTCCCCCTTTGCTGCTATAACAGCATCCACTCTTCTGGGAAGGCTTTCCACTAGATGTAGGAACATTGCTGCGGGGACTTGCTTCCATTCAGCCACAAGAGCATTAGTGAGGTCGGGTACTGATGTTGGGCAATTAGGCCTGGCTCGCAGTCTGCGTTCCAATTCACCCTAAAGGTGTTCGATGGGGTTGAGGTCAGGGCTCTGTGCAGGCCAGCCAAGTTCTTCCACACTGATCTAAACAAACCATTTCTGTATGGATCTCGCTTTGTGCACTGGGGCATTGTCATGCTTAAACAGGAAAGGGCCTTCCCCAAACTGTTGCCACAAAGTTGTCATTGTATGCTGTAGCGTTAAGAATTCCCTTCACTGGAACTAAGGGGCCTAGCCCAAACCATGAAAAACAGCCCCAGACCATTATTCCTCCTCCACGAAACTTTACAGTTGGCACTATGCATTCGGGCAGATAGCGTTCTCCTGGCATCCGCCAAACCCAGATTTGTCTGTCGGACTGCCAGATGGTGAAGCGTGATTCATCACTCCAGAGAACGTGTTTCCACTGCTCCAGAGTCCAATGGCGGCGAGCTTTACACCACTCCACCCGACGCTTGGAATTGCGCATGGTGATCTTAGGCTTGTGTACGGCTGCTCGGCCATGGAAACCCATTTCATGAAGATCCTGACGAACAGTTCTTGTGCTGACGTTGCTTCCAGAGGCAGTTTGGAATTCGGTAGTGAGTGTTGCTACCGAGGACAGCACTTCAGCACTCAGCGTTGCCGTTCTGTGAGCTTGTGTGGCTTACCACTTCGTGGCTGAGCCGTTGATGCTCCTAGACATTTCCACTTCACAATAACAGCACTTACAGTTGACCGGGGCAGCTTTGATGCACATGTACTGTCTCTGCCTTCTAGACGGTAGTGGGGTGAGCAGGCTGTTGGTTGGGTGGCTAAGGTCCTCTTCTTGGCTTTCCTGTGACACTGGGTGCTGTAGACGTCCTGGAGGGCAGGCAGTGTGTCCCCAATGGTGCGTTGGGCTGACCGCACCACCCTCTGGAGAACCTTGCGGTTGCGGACGGTGCAATTGCCATACCAGGCGGGGATACAGCCTGACAAGATGCTCTCAATGGTGCATTTGTAGAAGTTCGTGAAGGTCTTAGGGGCCAAGCCACATTTGTTCAGCCTCCTGAGGTTGAAGAGGCGCTGTTGCGCCTTCTTCACCACACTGTCGGTGTGAAGGGACCATTTCAGGTCCTCAGTGATGTGGATGCCGAGGAACTTAAAGGATTTGACCCTCTCCACTGCGACGCCGTCGATGTGGATGGGGGTGTGCTCTCTCTGCTGTCTCCTGTAGTTCACGATCAGCTCCTTCGCTGTGTTGACATTGAGGGAGAGGTTATTTTCCTGACACCACCAAGACATTCACCTCCTCCCTGTAGGCTGTTTCGTTGTTGTTGGTAGTCAGGCCAACTACTGTTGTGTTGTCAGCAAACTTGATGATTGAGTTAGAGTGGCCACACAGTCATTGGTGAACAGGGAGTACAGGAGGAGGCTGAGCACGCACCCATGTAGGGCGTCTGTGTTGAGGACCAGGGTGGCGGAGGTGTTGTTGCCTACCTTCACCACCTGGGGTCGGCCCGTCAGGAAGTCCAGGACCCAGTTGCACAGGGAGGGGTTCAGACCCAGGGCCCTGCGCTTAGTGATGAGCTTGGACGGCACTATGGTGTTGAAGGCTGAGCTGTAGTCAGCCTTCTTACATTTACATTTACATTTTAGTAATTTAGCAGATGCTCTTATCCAGAGCGACTTACAGTTAGTGAGTGCATACATTATTTTTGTAAAAAAAAAAATATATATATACATTTTTTACATAGGTATTCCAGTTGTACATGTGAAAATGCAGATCAGGAGACAGTCCTCTGGTAATAATTATATTTCTGATAGTATCATATTAAGAATGATGCTATCAGGTTTATTACAGTGTAATTATCAGGTTTAAGTTCCCTACCTTATTCTTATTTACCATTGCAGCTGTTGATGCATCTGTGTAGACCACAATAAGTCAGTCAACAGGTAATAATTATTATATTCTGAGTCTGCTAATATGATAATGGGAAGACATGTTAGTTACTGTGTATTCCGTTATTAGCTTTAAGTCCCACAACTTTTTCTTATTCACAATTGCAATTGTCTACCTTTTCTAGTCATTATTTATTTATTTATCCTTTATTTAACCAGGGAAGTCACATTGAGACTGACATCTCTTTTTCAAGTGAGCCCTGCTTAGCTATGAGTATAATAATGTATTCTGATTGAAAATCCCATATTGTTTCCATAGTCAACTTACACACAGCTCTGACACACACACTTACCCCACCATACATGCCACCAGGGGTCTTTTCACAGTCCCCAAATCCAGAACAAATTCAAGAAAGCGTACAGTATTATATAGAGCAATTATTGCATGGAACTCTGCCCCATCTCATATTGCTCAAATGAATAGCAAACCTGGTTTCAAAAAACAGATAAAGGAAAACCTCATGGCACAACGCCTCTCCCCTATTTGACCTAGATAGTTTGAGTGTACATTTACATGTTTTACATTTACGTCATTTAGCAGACGCTCTTATCCAGAGCGACTTACAAATTGGTGCATTCACCTTAGCCAGTAGGATAACCACTTTACAATATGTTTTATTAAATTTTTTCTCTTTGGGGTGGGGTAAGGGGGGGTAGAAGGATTACTTTATCCTATCCCAGGTATTCCTTAAAGAGGTGGGGTTTCAAGTGTCTCCGGAAGGTGGTGAGTGACTCCGCTGTCCTGGTGTCGTGAGGGAGCTTGTTCCACCATTGGGGTGCCTGGATTAGGACCTGTGCCACTTCCTGTGTAAGGCATGGTCGTACTCTCAGAATGCTGTAGAGCATGAACCTACAGGATCGGGTCAACGCCTTGATGTTAGCGGAGAACGACAGGGTGTTGTCCAGGGTCACGCCAAGGCTCTTCGCACTCTGGGAGGAGGACACAACAGAGTTGTCAACCGTGATGGCGAGATCATGGAACGGGCAGTCCTTCCCCGGGAGGAAGAGCAGCTCCGTCTTGCCGAGGTTCAGCTTGAGGTGGTGATCCATCATCCACACTGATATGTCTGCCAGACATGCAGAGATGCGATTCACCACCTGGTTATCAAAAGGGGGAAAGGAGAAGATTAGTTGTGTGTCGTCTGCGTAGCAATGATAGGAGAGGCCATGTGAGGATATGACAGAGCCAAGTGACTTGGTGTATAGCGAGAATAGGAGAGGGCATAGTACAGTCTTGAAACCTGACTGGTTTGGATCAAGAAGGTCATTCTGAGAGAGATAGCAAGAGAGTTGGCTAAAGACGGCACGCTCAAGAGTTTTGGAGAGAAAAGAAAGAAGGGATACTGGTCTGTAGTTGTTGACATCAGAGGGATCGAGTGTTGGTTTTTTGAGAAGGGGTGCAACTCTCGCTCTCTTGAAGACGGAAGGGACATAGCCAGCAGTCAAGGATGAGTTGATGAGCGAGGTGAGGTAAGGGAGAAGGTCACCGGAGATGGTCTGGAGAAGAGAGGAGGGGATAGGGTCAAGTGGGCAGGTTGTTGGGCGGCCGGCCGTCACAAGTCGCAAGATTTCATCTGGAGAGAGAGGGGAGAAAGAAGTCAAAGCATAGGGTAGGGCAGTGTGAGCAGGACCAGCAGTGTCATTTGACTTAACAAACGAGGATCGGATGTTGTCAACCTTCTTTTCAAAATGGTTGACGAAGTCATCCACAGAAAGGGAGGAGGGGGGGAGGGGGAGGAGGATTCAGCAGGGAGGAGAAGGTGGCAAATAGCTTCCTAGGGTTAGAGGCAGATGCTTGGAATTTAGAGTGGTAGAAAGTGGCTTTAGCAGCAGAAACAGATGAAGAAAATGTAGAGAGGAGGGAGTGAAATGATGCCAGGTCCGCAGGGAGTCTAGTTTTCCTCCATTTCCGCTCGGCTGCCCAGAGCCCTGTTCTGTGAGCTAGCAATGAGTCGTCAAGCCACGGAGCAGGAGGGGAGGACCGAGCCGGCCGGGAGGATAGGGGACTTAGAGAGTCAAAGGATGCAGAAAGGGAGGAGAGGAGGGTTGAGGATGCAGAATCAGGAGATTGGAGGGAGAAGGATTGAGCAGAGGGAAGAGATGATAGGATGGAAGAGGAGAGAGTAGCGGGAGATTAGTAGAAGAACAGCATCTAGTAAAGATGAGGTCAAGCGTATTGCCTGCCTTGTGAGTAGGGGGGGACGGTGAGAGGGTGAGGTCAAAACAGGAGAGGAGTGGAAAGAAGGAGGCAGAGAGAAATGAGTCAAAGTTAGACGTAGGGAGGTTGAAGTCACCCAGAACTGTGAGGGGTGAGCCATCCTCAGGCAAGGAACTTATCAAGGCGTCAAGCTCGTTGATGAACTCTCCAAGGGAACCTGGAGGGCGATAAATGACAAGGATGTTAAGCTTGAAAGGGCTAGTGACTGTGACAGCATGGAATTCAAATGAGGAGATAGACAGATGGGTCAGGGGAAAAAGAGAGAATGTCCACTTGGGAGAGATGAGGATTCCTGTGCCACCACCCCGCTGACCAGATGCTCTCAGGGTATGCGAGAACACATGGTCAGACGAGGAGAGAGCAGTAGGAGTAGCAGTGTTTTCAGTGGTAATCCATGTTTCCGTCAGCGCCAAGAAGTCGAGGGACTGGAGGGTAGCATAGGCTGAGATGAACTCTGCCTTGTTGGCCGCAGAACGGCAGTTCCAGAGGCTGCCGGAGACCTGGAACTCCACGTGGGTCGTGCGTGCAGGGACCACCAGGTTAGAGAGGCAGCAACCACGCCGTGTGAGGCGTTTGTATAGCCTGTGCGGAGAGGAGAGAACAGGGATAGACAGAGGCATAGTTGACAGGCTACAGAAAATGGCTACAATAATGCAAAGGAGATCGGAATGAAATGAACTAAACATCTGGGAAAGCGAGAGAGCGGGGCCTCCCTCACTTACTTTTCACTGAAACACCCAAATATAACTCTCCCAACTTCCACCTCAGAAACTATAATTGTTGTAAACTACAGCGGTTCAATGTTTTCTAGGAATAGACTAACTTAGTTTATTCAGCTAGCAAACTTGGTACAGTATTCTTCCGTGCAAACCGTCCAGGGCACCTGGTCATATGACACCACAGCCAACTAGCATGCCGGACTGTGTATGTATTGATATGTAGGCTACGTGTGCCTTTTTAAAATTTATGTAGTTCTGTCCTTGAGCTGTTCTTGTCTATTAAAGTTCTGTATTATGTCATGTTTCATGTTTTGTGTGGACACCAGGAAGAGTAGCTATTGCTTTTGCAACAGCTAATGGGGATCCTAATAAAATACCTTTTGAAGTTGATGCATAAGTTGATACATGGAACAATCAACCGGTAGCTAATTATTACATTTATATAGTCTACTAATCAGAACGGTAATACAATTAAAATGTTTGACTTTGTATAACTCTTTCAATGTGTTCCTAATTGCAATATAATTTTACAGATATAAACCTGAAACGCTCACCTGAAGGTAATATACTAATGTATCTAATCAGCATCTGATGTTGTCTTTACAGATCATATTTAGCTAACCTTATTCTGATTTACCATTGCAGTAATATATGCAACAGTGCAGTCCAGCAGACAGTCATCTGGACATGATTCTATTTTCAATAGAACAAAATAATACTGAATTCAATATTTACATTTATATTTTAGTCATTTAGCAGACGCTCTTATCCAGAGCGACTTACAGTAAGTGAGTGCATACATTTTTCATACTATGACACTTTGTACTACTTTTCTCTTTGTTCACTTGTCTAATTTCATTCTGATAGTAGTAAGCTATCGCTTTTAGTAAATTCTTAACATATTATGCCTACATGTCTTCAGCAAAATGTCATTTCTTCAAAAATAATGACTATTGACTAAATTATTGTTGTTGTCACATCTCCTCCCGTTGCTACCCTCCGGCGCTCTGATTCGCTGGTCTACTGAGCCACCGGTCTGAGCGCACCACCTCTGCAACACCGTAATGGAAACCCAACGTACCCTAATCACATCCAGCGCACCTGCACCTCATCATCTCATCACCACCCCTATTTAGCCCTGGACTATTCTGGAATGTTGTGTGTGATTGTTTAGCTTCGTGTCATTTACTCTATCTTTGTTATGTCTCTTTGTCATTGTTAAGTAAACCTTGACCTTGTTAATTCCTGCGTCTGCTTCCTGCCTCTTCGTGTACTCAGTACGCGTTACAGTTGTGTAATGACCATTTTACCAAGTAATTTCTAAATACATGTCTGGCCATTTCTGTAAACTGAATTGCTATGGAAAAAAAAGTATTATTCAACTGTGTGTAACTTTTGTTATCCTCAGTGGATTTTACTCTGGATTTATAGACATCTGATCATAACCTGCAGATATCAGAGGATGGGAAAGTGCTGGATAAAGGAAATACCACAAAGACTGATTGACTGTGGGAAACAAGATGATGAAGACCCCTACTGTATGTGTTGGGCATTATGGGCAGTGCTTGGAGGACCTACTGGGAGGTTCATGTGGAGAATAAGGATGACTGAGTAACTTGGTGTTACCAGGGCAACTGCTAACAGGAAGGGACAATTGGTTCTCAGCTCTGCCAATGGTTAACCGGGCTGTCCAATGGACAATAATCTTGACAAAGATATTCCAGACAAAGTTGGCATATACAGTGGGGTGAAAAAATATTTGCCAGATCTTTAACCAAAACCTAATATTAGGTAAAGGGAACCTTTATACTTATTTTATTTATTTAATTAACAAAGTTATGCAACACCCAATTCCCCTCTGTGAAAAAGTAATTGCCCCCTTACTCTCAATAACTGGTTGTGCCACCTTTAGCTGCAATGACTGCAACCAAATGCTTCCTGTGGTTGTTGATCGGTCTCTCACATCGCTGTGGAGGAATTTTGGTCCACTCTTGCATGCAGAACTGCTTTTACTCAGCTACATTTGTGGGTTTTCAAGCATGAACTGCTCACTTCAAGTCCTGCGACAACATCTCAATTGGGATTAGGTCTGGACTTTGACTAGGCCATTCCAAAACTTCAAATGTGTTGCTTTTTAGCCATTTTCATGTAGACTTGATTGTGTGTTTTGGATCATTGTATTGATGCATGACCCAGCTGCGCTTCAGTTTCAGCTCACAGACAGATGGTCTGACATTCTCCTGTAGAATTCTCTGATACAGAGCAGAATTCATGATTCCTTCTATTAAGGCATGTCGTCCAGGTCCTGAGGCAGCAAAGCATCCCCAAACCATCACAGTACCACCACCATGCTTGACCGTTGGTATGAGGTTCTTACTGTGGAATGCAGAGTTTGGTTTTTGCCAGGCATAATGGTACCCATGTCGTCCAAAAAGTTGACTCAAGTTTGACAAAAAGCACCCGGAAGCACCTGGATGATCATCAAGACTTGGAAGAATATTCCATGAACAGATTATTCAAAAGTATAACTTTTTGGACGACACACATTCATGCTACACACACATCACAACTGCTGCTACCAGACTCTTATTATGATTGCTAAATACTGCACAATTTAAACACTTGCCCCCCAATCCCCCCTTCCCCGAAACACGTGTAAATATTGGACTATAAATTGTGCCTTCCTGTATTATACTGATGCTAACATATTTATTCTATTCTACTGAGCCATTTACTTTATGTTCGTATTCTAATATTGTATTATTTGTTATTGTTACTGTCACGGTTTCGGCCGAGGCGGCTCCTCCTCCTTGTTCGGGCAGGTTTCGCCGGTCGTCGTCTCCGGAGTTCTAGCTGCCACCGCTCGATGTTTCTTGTTTGTTTGGTTTTGTCTGTTAGTCACACCTGTTTTGTGTTAGGTCTCAATTAGCACCCTATTTAGTTTCCGTGTTGTTAGGTTTGTGTTGTGTGTGATTGTTCGTGTCGTGGTTGCGCTACCCGTTTCGGTACGCTTATTTTCATGAGCTTCCTCCTTGTTGTGTGAGGAGAATTTACGCACCTGTGTGTGCGCTTGTTTATACGCCTGTGTGCGTCTTTTGCCTCCGGGCTGTTTTGGATTACTTTTTGTGCTCAGTAAAGTCTTGTTGGATTTACCCTCTGCTGCCTGCGCCTGATTCCACACCACACCCATTCACAGCACCGTGACAGAATCACACACCACTAGATGGAATCAGCAGGAGCACCCGTCGACCCCATGGAGGAGCGTCTCCTTGGACACGAGCACCGGATCAACCGTATCGGCCACGCCTTGGAGGGCGTCATGGACACCCTTCGTCGATGGGAGACCAGCGGGGTTCCCATAGCCCCACCTATCGCACCATCACCTTCACCACCGGATTACCAGCCCGTCCATCGACCGGAACCCAGTGGGATTCGGCTCTCGCTCCCGAGGGCGTACGACGGCACCGCTGCCGGGTGTCAGGGTTTCCTCCTACAAGTGGAGCTCTACATTGCCACCATACACCCGGCGCCCTCGGGATACGAGAGCGTTTCCGCCCTCGTCTCCTGTCTCACCGGCAAGGCGTTGGAGTGGGCCAACGCCGAGTGGAGGGGAATAGACGCCGCCACCGTCACCTATGCGGAGTTCTCCCGTCGCTTCCGTGCGGTCTTCGACCATCCACCAGAGGGGAGAGCGGCGGGGGAACGTCTATTCCACCTCCGACAGGAGATGAGGAGCGCTCAGGCATTCGCGCTGGAGTTCCGGACTCTAGCGGCTGATGCGGGGTGGAATGAGAGGGCCCTCATAGACCACTTTCGATGTAGCCTTCGGGAGGACGTCCGCAGGGAGTTGGCCTGCAGGGACAGTACACTAACATTTGACCAGCTGGTGGACATGGCCATTCGACTGGACAACCTGCTGGCGACCCGCGGACGTCCCAGGTGGGGGCCTCCCATTCCACCCTCCAGCGCCTCCGAGCAGTGTCCGATGGAGCTTGGAGGTGCTGGCGCTAGAGGGAGAAGAGGTAGGAGCCCGAGGGGGGCAGTCTCCTGCACCAAGTGTGGGCGCGGAGGGCACACCGCGGCTAGGTGCTGGGGAGGGTCCCCTGGTGAGGGAGAGAGCAGGTCATACAGTGGGGAGCCCACCCAGGTGAGTAGGCGCCCTACTTACCCAGAGCTTTCTGTCGTTCACATTACCTTACCTGTTTGTTTCCCACAGGTTGCACCTCGGTCCCAGCATAAGGCGCTAGTCGATTCAGGCGCAGCTGGGAATTTTGTAGACCGGAGATTCTGTGTTAAGTTAGGGATTCCCCTTCTTCCAGTCGAAAAACCCTTTCCTGTACATGCCCTAGATAGTCGTCCGTTAGGATCTGGGTTGATTGGGGAGGTCACAGCGCCACTTAGGATGATGACGCAGGGGGGTCATGAGGAGACGATACAACTCTATCTTATCGACTCTCCTGCGTATCCGGTGGTACTGGGGCTTCCCTGGTTGATGACCCATGATCCTACTATTCCGTGGCGAGAGAAAGCTCTTAAAGGGTGGTCTGCTCAGTGTGAGGGGTTATGTCTGGGTGTTTCCGTAGGGGCGACCTCGGTGGAGAGTCCGAACCAGATGCCAGCACTGCACATTCCTCCTGAGTATGAGGATTTGGCGCTCGTGTTCAGTAAGACCAGAGCGGCACAGTTGCCACCTCATAGACAGGGGGATTGTGCGATAGACCTCCAGACAGGAGCAGCGCTTCCGCGGAGCCATGTGTATCCTTTGTCACAGGAGGAGAAAAGGGCAATGGAGACTTACATTGCCGAGTCTCTGGGACAGGGATACATACGGGCCTCCACTTCTCCCGCGTCCTCGAGCTTCTTTTTTGTGAAGAAAAAGGATGGAGGGTTGCGTCCGTGTATTGATTACCGCGGTCTCAATCAGGTGACGGTGAAGTACAGCTATCCACTTCCTCTGATTGGGACCATGACGGAGTCCTTACACGGGGCAAGGTTCTTCACAAAATTGGATCTCAGGAGCGCATATAACTTGGTGCGCATTAGGGAGGGCGATGAGTGGAAGACAGCATTTAGTACTACATCCGGCCATTACGAGTATCTCGTCATGCCATATGGGTTAATGAATGCTCCATCAGTCTTCCAATCGTTTGTAGACAAACTTTTCCGGGACATGCAGGCGCAGGGAGTAGTGGTGTACATAGATGATATTCTTGTGTACAGTGCTACTCGGGCCGAGCATGTAGCCCTGGTGCGCAGGGTATTGAGGAGACTGTTGGAGCATGACCTGTATGTCAAAGCTGAGAAATGTCTGTTCTTCCAGGAGTCAGTTTCCTTTTTGGGTTACCAGTTGTCTGCGTCAGGGGTGAGAATGGAGGTGGACCGAGTGTCCGCCGTGCGTAATTGGCAAACCCCAACTACGGTTAAAGAGGTGCAGCGGTTCTTGGGTTTTGCGAATTACTACCGGAGATTTATCCGGGGTTTTGGACAGGTGGCAGCTCCCATAACGTCTCTTCTGAAGGGGGGTCCGGTGCGCTTGCAGTGGTCAGCTGAGGCGGACAGGGCCTTTGGGAGACTGAAGGACCTGTTTACCTCGGCCCCGGTGTTGGCGCACCCGGATCCCACTTTAGCCTTCCAAGTTGAGGTGGACGCGTCTGAGGCCGGTATCGGGGCAGTTCTTTCTCAACGATCCGGTACACCATCTAAGCTCCGCCCCTGTGCTTTTCATTCTAAGAAGCTCAGTCCGGCGGAGCGGAATTATGACGTAGGGGACAGGGAGCTGTTAGCCGTAGTACAGGCCCTAAAGGTGTGGAGGCATTGGCTTGAGGGGGCTCAGCACCCTTTCCTCATTCTGACCGACCATCGTAACCTGGAGTACATTCGGGCAGCTAGGAGACTGAATCCTCGCCAGGCTCGATGGACTATGTTTCTCGCCCGGTTTGTGTTCAAGATCACGTACATCCCTGGGTCCCAGAACGGGAAGGCAGATGCTCTGTCCCGTCGGTATGACACGGAGGAGAGGTGCGTGGAGTCCATTCCCATACTACCGGAGTCTTGTCTGGTGGCACCGGTGGTGTGGGAGGTCGATGCGGAGATCGAGCGGGCGTTACGCACCGAGCCTAGTCCTCCACAGTGTCCGGTGGGTCGGGTGTACGTCCCGCTCGAGGTCCGGGATCGGCTGATTTATTGGGCTCACACGTCCCCCTCCTCTGGACATCCGGGTATTGGCCGGACGGTGCACTGCCTTAGTACGAAGTACTGGTGGCCAACGTTAGCCAGGGATGTGAGGGTTTATGTCTCCTCCTGCTCAGTATGTGCCCAGTGTAAGGCGCCCAGACACTTGCCCAGGGGTAAATTACAGCCCCTGCCCGTTCCACAACGACCCTGGTCTCACCTCTCGGTGGATTTTGTTACCGATCTTCCCTCCTCCCAGGGGAATACCACCATCCTGGTCGTTGTGGATCGGTTCTCGAAGGCCTGTCGTCTCCTTCCCATGCCGGGTCTTCCTACGGCCCTACAGACCGCTGAGGCTCTATTTACTCACGTCTTCCGGCATTACGGGGTGCCCGAGGATATAGTGTCCGATCGAGGCCCCCAGTTTACCTCTAGAGTCTGGAGAGCATTTATGGAACGTTTGGGGGTCTCGGTGAGCCTTACCTCGGGTTACCACCCGGAGAGTAATGGGCAGGTTGAACGAGTCAACCAGGATGTGGGTAGGTTTCTGAGGTCATATTGTCAGGGCCGGCCGGAGGAGTGGGCGAGATATGTGCCCTGGGCCGAGATGGCACAGAACTCTCTCCGCCACTCCTCCACCCAACTAACCCCTTTTCAGTGTGTATTAGGGTACCAGCCGGTTCTGGCACCATGGCATGAGAGCCAGATCGAGGCCCCCGCTGTGGATGAGTGGGTGCGGCGCTCGGAGGAGACGTGGGACGCTGCACACGTCCATCTGCAGCATGCCATACGTCGACAGAAGACGAGCGCCGACCTACATCGCAGTGAGGGGCCAGTGTACGCACCTGGAGATCGAGTCTGGCTCTCAACCAGAAACCTGCCCCTCCGCCTGCCCTGCCGGAAGCTGGGTCGGCGGTTTGTGGGGCCTTTTAAAGTCCTGAGGAGATTGAACGAGGTGAGTTACAGGTTAGAACTACCTATTGATTACAAGAAGATTAACCCCTCGTTCCATGTGTCTCTCCTCAGGCCGGTGGTAGCTGGTCCACTCCAGGACTTTGAGATTGAGGAGACTCCTCCGCCCCCGTTGGACATCGAGGGGGCTCCGGCGTACACGGTTCGGACCATCCTGGATTCGAGACGCCGGATGGGGGGTCTCCAATATCTCGTGGAGTGGGAGGGGTACGGTCCGGAGGAGCGGTGCTGGGTGCCAAGGAGGGACATTCTGGATCCGTCCCTGATGACCGAATTCCATCGTGGTCATCCTGCACGCCCTGCGCCGCGTCCCCCTGGTCGTCCCCGAGGCCGGAGGCGGCGCGCGGCTGGATCCGCGCGTCAAGGGGGGGGTACTGTCACGGTTTCGGCCGAGGCGGCTCCTCCTCCTTGTTCGGGCAGGTTTCGCCGGTCGTCGTCTCCGGAGTTCTAGCTGCCACCGCTCGATGTTTCTTGTTTGTTTGGTTTTGTCTGTTAGTCACACCTGTTTTGTGTTAGGTCTCAATTAGCACCCTATTTAGTTTCCGTGTTGTTAGGTTTGTGTTGTGTGTGATTGTTCGTGTCGTGGTTGCGCTACCCGTTTCGGTACGCTTATTTTCATGAGCTTCCTCCTTGTTGTGTGAGGAGAATTTACGCACCTGTGTGTGCGCTTGTTTATACGCCTGTGTGCGTCTTTTGCCTCCGGGCTGTTTTGGATTACTTTTCGTGCTCAGTAAAGTCTTGTTGGATTTACCCTCTGCTGCCTGCGCCTGATTCCACACCACACCCATTCACAGCACCGTGACAGTTGTTGCATTGTTGAGAAGAAACCTGCAAGCAGGGACGGCTTGTTCAATAGGGCGATATGGGCGACGCACTGCCAAACGGGAAAAGGAAGGGATTTTTTTTCTAATCAATTATATCACGGCAACAGCAGTTATCAGTGTTCACGTCTGATCTGCCAGCCACTAAATGTCAAATCAGGCTAAAGTCGTGCTTCAAATGGCCCCGCCCGTTTTTTGGGCGATTTCAGTCAGGTTGAAAATCGCCCAGAAGTCTCTCATAGCCTGTCATGTAAAATCAATTTTTTTCACATTTCAAAGCTTTCAATACATTCTCTATGGGTGTCTGTGGGCTTGCACTTACGCGCTTTCGTCATACGTGACGTAACGTTGAACGTAACTAAGACAATGGCGGCTAGCAGCGTCTCTATTGCGACCTGCAGTGTGGCGTTATTTTATGTTTTTAATTTGTAGACTTAATTTACAAACATTCTGCAAACATTCTGCTTTGGACTGATCTTCGGTTTTGGACTGATCTTGTTGATCGTGTACATACCCGCTACGAACGGACTAAATAATGAAAACGCTGCTGGCAGCTGAATCCCAATACAGCTGGGAGACTTGGCTGGATGACAGAGTCCCGGACAGAGAAGTGGAGCCGGCCACCTTCACCCTGGTCAGAGCGGACCGCGATCCTGGTAAGAGAGCGACTCTGTACCCCGACATTGAACTGCTTTCTGTGTCATTGAACCTTACTATTGTTGATAAAACAAGTTTACTGGAGAACGGAGACCAAGTAGAGACTTTTGGACAAGGTGGATAATTGTATAATATAAGGCAGTTTATTCAGAGGTAAAGATATCTGGAATCGCGTGCACGGACCCGTTCGTCAAACTCGTAGGGAGTTTATCAGAAGAGCCCCTAAACATTGTGTGCTGACATTTTATACAATAAAATGAAGTAGGTTGAATCTAGTAGTTCTGATCTTCTGATTGGTCCTGATGAGTTGGGCGAGGTCACCTCCAGGCTAGTGTCACTGTTGCATTGGCTCTGAGTCGGGTTCTCTGTCTTCAGATGTTCAGCCTAAGAGAAGAGGATTTGTGTGTGTGTGTGTGTGTTTGTTATCAGTGTGTGTGTGTGTGTGTGTGTGTGTGTGTGTGTGTTTGTTATCAGTGATGATGTGTGTGTGTGTGTGTGTGTGTTTATCAGTGATGATGTGTGTGTGTGTGTGTGTGTGTGTGTGTGTGTGTGGGTGTGTGTGTGTGTGTCCTCAGGGCAAGAACTCGTGAGTTGGAAGAACTGAGAGACCTATGGCGTGGGTGTTATCCTTAGCCACCTGCTGACAAGGCTGACAAGATAGGACTCTTGTTCATTGTATTGAATACAAAGGCCCAACACAAAATGGGTCATGCACAAGATTTTAGTCAGACCAAGCTATAACATTATATATTTACTACGACAGTACATTCAACCAAAAGCTAATATAACAAAGGCATCAGAGATTATTTATAATCTGTCACAGAAACTGGAATCCATCTCCCCAGATGAGTCAATAAATGCTTCTGGTATTGACTTATATGCTGCCCCTGTCTTCATGTTGTTGCTGGACATATCTTTTTAAAAATGTGTGTAGGTCACCTAAATCATCAGAAAAATTGCCCCTCCTGAGAATTTTTTCAGGAGCCGCCACTGCCTGCAAGTAAGCGTTTTGTTGGACGGTTTGTACCATGTGTATCCTGTACATACGACTAATAAAACTTGAAACTTGATAGTATGTGACTTGAAATATAAAGGAATTGAATCTACTGAACGGTACACATGATGTAATAGATAATAAAATGTTTATGATCAATTACTGATATTTACAGAATATTTCTCAAGTATTTATATTAAATATTAATTTACATAAACTAGTATCCTTGTCATTGTCTAAGTCAACTAATTCACACATACTGGAGATACAGCTGTCATATTACGATGAACAGTTGGTATTTTATTGAACAAAAATATAATTTGTGTTAAAAACAGTCAAATGTATCATTGTTACAATTATAGTGTTGTTCAAGATTAAATTAGCATTAGCTAGCTGATATAGCATTAGCATCTACCTTGGAACACATAGAAACGTGAACCATAATATCCACTGAGTCTAGTCTCCAGATCTTTCACAGTCAACGTTTGCACTTTGCCATTGTTATCAGGACCAACATACCCTGCAGACACTGTAGTGTAACTCCCCCTAACACAACAGTATGCGCTCCAGTAGTACTTAGCCACTTTCACACCATCACCTATCTGGGTGTCACCAGGCACTACACCCGTGACCACATAGGCTTTGGAGCAGGCGTTATTCAGTAATTTAACCAGGTCCTCTTCATGTAGCCTCCACTGGCCCCGGTTGAAGCCTGGGTCTTGGGGAGCGGCGTTGGTCAGTGTGGATGTGGCTTGCATGGAGGAATGGGTGGAGGTGTGGTGGACGGGGTAGAGATGGCCCTTGTCGTAGCCAGACCTCTCGTAGTCTCGGTTCAAGGCCTGGTGGTCACCCCTATTGTTGGATGGGATTTGGTTCAGTCCGCTCATGCAGAGGTGACTACCACCATCGAGCTGTGAGAGTCAAGGAAAGTCATTGATTACAGGCAACACATTTTCTTATCAGTCTTATCAGTCTGTGGAAATTCATGAAGCAATTTGCGTGACATGCACGTAAAACTTAAAATACTAAATGTATACCATTGTTCTGTCTGTGTAGCTTGTTGGTGAATGCACAAAATACTGTATGTTTGAAAATATATATATATATAGACATTAATATATAGACATTTAGGTTACACTTTACTTGAAGGGGGTACACTCAAGACATTAACACCTTTATAGGTATTGCATCATCATTCATAATACCCTTCATAAAACATTTATTCAACATCATTCATAAGGAGTTTTCAAAAATAATTGTCCCTTCAAGTAGATCTTTATGTATCCATTGTACAACAGACATTGTTATTTTTATAACCCAATATACCATAAAAACACGTTTTTGGCTTATCTAGACAGAGAACATGCTGTATGCCTGGTGCTTCAGAACTCGCTCTAGACCAGGTACTCTGTTTACTTCAGATCCGCCTTCTCGCGGATATCGTCTAAGAAAAGTACAGAATTGAATATGATAATTCATGATGATTTTCTAAGGAATGTTTACCCAGTGGCATTCTGCCAAATTGAGAGATCATCAGAGAGGATGTACAACAGTCACTGACAGCTAACCCTGTTCTAACCCTGTGCTAACCCTGTGCTAACCCTGTGCTGCTCCCAGCCTGTTAAGCATGTTGACATTTATTGTAATGAATCTTGCCCTGGAGGCAGAATCGAGCGATTTTCACTAGATGGGTCAGCTGCAAAGCCAGAATTGTCTATATTGTAAAAATTAATGAAAGGTTAAGGTTAGGCATTAGGTTTAGCATTGTGGTTAAGGTTAGGTTTAAGGTTAGGGTTAGGTTTAAAATCAGATTTTATGACTTTGTGGCTGTGCCAGCTAGTGCCCACTCTGCAAAGCTGCCTCCAGTGCATGAGTCATCCCAATAAATGACAACCTGCGCCTGCTACATTATTTTGTGTCAGAGGGTTTGGTACTGTGGCAGTAAAAAAAAACAATGTACATTGTAAAATTGATAAATAAAGATCTAGTTTGAAAACTCCTTTTGAATGATATTGAATAAATGTGTATTGAAGGTTGTTATGGAAAATACTGCAACACTCATAATGGCCTTCTGAATGCCTAATGTACTGTATACCCACTTCAAGCAAACTGTTACAAAAATGTTAAGGTGTGAAAACAAATGCTATACATGTCAGTAAATACAATTCTATGCCTACCTGAGGTTCGATATACCAATAGTCCTTTCGTTCAATGTCTGCACTTTGAAGCTCGTAGGCAGAATACACAGGAATCTTATTCTTGGTGTCGTAGAGTGTGGCATAGAAGTATTGCAGTTTATTATTATTGTCCAGGAGACACTGGCATATTTGCTGGTAGCGATTATTGTTCGTAGGATCACTGAGAACCGTAGGAGGAACAAGGTTCACAAAGAACTTTCTGCATTTTGTGAAGGAGGTCACTTCCCCCTGGGAAAGTAGAGGAAACAACAGCAAAACAAAAACGCCACACCGGAGCCCCATGGTGAATAACGGTCGGTCAGCACTCGTGGAGATAAAATTGTGACTGGGCGGAGGTTCTCTGGTGAGAAGGACCACAGGCTCTCCACTTACACTATATATACAAAAGTATATGCAAAACCCTTCAAATGAGTGGATTCAGCTACTTCAGCCACACCCGTTTCTGACAGGTGTATAAAATCGAGCACACAGCAATGCAATTTCAACGTGACACCGTCATAGGATGCCAACTTTCCAACAAGTCAGTTCATCAAATTTCGGCCCTGCTAGAGCTGCCCCGGTCAACTATAAGTGCTGTTATTGTGAAGTGGAAATGTCTAGGAGCAACAACGGCTCAGCCGCGAAGTGGTAGGCCACACAAGCTCACAGAACGGGACCGCTGAGTGCTGAAGCGTGTAAAAATAATCTGTCACTCACTACCGAGTTCCAAACTGCCTCTGGAAGCAACGTCAGCACAATAACTGTTCGTCGGGAGCTTCATGAAATGGGTTTCCAAGGCCAAGCAGCCGCACACTAGCCTAAGATCACCATGCGCAATGCCAAGTGTCGCCTGGAGTGGTGTAAAGCTTGCCGCCATTGGACTCTGGAGCAGTGGAAACGCGTTCTCTAGAGTGAGGAATCACGCTTCACCATCTGTCAGTCCAACGGCCGAATCTAGGTTTGGCGTTGGCCAGGAGAACGCTACCTGCCCGAATGCATTGTGCCAACTGTAAAGTTTGGTGGAGGAGGAATAACGGTCTGGGTCAGTTTTTCATGGTTCGGGCTAGGCCTCTTAGTTCCAGTTAACACTACAAGCATTCAATTACATTCTAGACAATTCTGTGCTACCAAATTTCTGGCAACAGTTTGGGGAAGGCCCTTTCCTGTTTAAGCATGACAATGCCCCCGTGCACAAAGCGAGGTCCATACAGAGATGGTTTGTCGAGATCGGTGTGGACGAACTTGACTGGCCTACACAGAGCCCTGACCTCAACCCCATCGAACACCTTTAGGATGAATTGGAACGCCTTTTGCGAGCCAGGACTAATCGCTCAATATCAGTGCTCTTGTGGCTGAATGGAAGCAAGTCCCCACAGCAATGTTCCAACATCTAGTGGGAAGCGTTTCAAGAAGAGTGGAGGCTGTTATAGCAGCAAAGGGGGGACCAACTCCATATTAATGTCCATGATTTTGGAATGAGATGTCCACATACTTTTGGTCATCTAGTGCATGTTTTCCCGCACGTCCTAATACTGTCAAGCCTGGAAGTCTCCCAGGGTCAACATTATGGTTAAGTTCGACTACCAGTGGTGTAGTGGTGCCTGGAGATACTCTAATTTTGCCAAACATTTTCCAAAGGCACCCTGTATAAAACAGTATATGAGAAACAGTGACATACACTCAGAATGATGCTATCAGGTTTATTACAGTGTAATTATCAGGTATAAGTCCCCTACCTTATTCTTATTTACCATTGCAGCTGTTGATGCATCTGTGTAGACCACAATAAGTCAGTCAACAGGTAATAATTATTATATTCTGAGTCTGCTAATATGATCATGGGAAGACGTGTTAGTTACTGTGTATTCCGTTATTAGCTTTAAGTCCCACAACTTTTTCTTATTCACAATTGCAATTGTCTACCTTTTCTAGTCATTATTTATTTATTTATCCTTTATTTAACCAGGGAAGTCACATTGAGACTGACATCTCTTTTTCAAGTGAGCCCTGCTTAGCTATGAGTATAATAATGTATTCTGATTGAAAATCCCATATTGTTTCCATAGTCAACTTACACACAGCTCTGACACACACACTTACCCCACCATACATGCCACCAGGGGTCTTTTCACAGTCCCCAAATCCAGAACAAATTCAAGAAAGTGTACAGTATTATATAGAGCAATTATTGCATGGAACTCTGCCCCATCTCATATTGCTCAAATGAATAGCAAACCTGGTTTAAAAAAACAGATAAAGGAAAACCTCATGGCACAACGCCTCTCCCCTATTTGACCTAGATAGTTTGAGTGTACATTTACATTTTTTACATTTACGTCATTTAGCAGACGCTCTTATCCAGAGCGACTTACACATTTTGTGCATTCACCTTATAGCCAGTAGGATAACCACTTTACAATATGTTTTATTAATTTTTTTCTCTTTGGGGTGGGGTAAGGGGGGGTAGAAGGATTACTTTATCCTATCCCAGGTATTCCTTAAAGAGGTGGGGTTTCAAGTGTCTCCGGAAGGTGGTGAGTGACTCCGCTGTCCTGACGTCGTGAGGGAGCTTGTTCCACCATTGGGGTGCCTGGATTAGGACCTGTGCCACTTCCTGTGTAAGGCAGGGTCGTACTCTCAGAATGCTGTAGAGCATGAACCTACAGGATCGGGTCACCGCCTTGATGTTAGCGGAGAACGACAGGGTGTTGTCCAGGGTCACGCCAAGGCTCTTCGCACTCTGGGAGGAGGACACAACAGAGTTGTCAACCGTGATGGCGAGATCATGGAACGGGCAGTCCTTCCCCGGGAGGAAGAGCAGCTCCGTCTTGCCGAGGTTCAGCTTGAGGTGGTGATCCGTCATCCACACTGATATGTCTGCCAGACATGCAGAGATGCGATTCGCCACCTGGTTATCAAAAGGGGGAAAGGAGAAGATTAGTTGTGTGTCGTCAGCGTAGCAATGATAGGAGAGGCCATGTGAGGATATGACAGAGCCAAGTGACTTGGTGTATAGCGAGAATAGGAGAGGGCCTAGTACTGAGCCCTGGGGACACCAGTGGTGAGAGCACGTGGTGCGGAAACAGATTCTCTCCACGCCACTTGGTAGGAGCGACTGGTCAGGTAGGACACAATCCAAGAGTGAGCCGCGCCGGAGATGCCCAACTCGGAGAGGGTGGAGAGGAGGATCTGATGGTTCACAGTATCAAAGGCAGCATACAGGTCTAGAAGGACAAGAGCAGAGGAGAGAGAGTTAGCTTTAGCAGTGCGGAGAGCCTCAGCGACACAGAGAAGAGCAGTCTCATTTGAATGACCAGTCTTGAAACCTGACTGGTTTGGATCAAGAAGGTCATTCTGAGAGAGATAGCAAGAGAGTTGGCTAAAGACGGCACGCTCAAGAGTTTTGGAGAGAAAAGAAAGAAGGGATACTGGTCTGTAGTTGTTGACATCAGAGGGATCGAGTGTTGGTTTTTTGAGAAGGGGTGCAACTCTCGCTCTCTTGAAGACGGAAGGGACATAGCCAGCGGTCAAGGATGAGTTGATGAACGAGGTGAGGTAAGGGAGAAGGTCACCGGAGATGGTCTGGAGAAGAGAGGAGGGGATAGGGTCAAGTGGGCAGGTTGTTGGGCGGCCGGCCGTCACAAGTCGCAAGATTTCATCTGGAGAGAGAGGGGAGAAAGAAGTCAAAGCATAGGGTAGGGCAGTGTGAGCAGGACCAGCAGTGTCATTTGACTTAACAAACGAGGATCGGATGTTGTCAACCTTCTTTTCAAAATGGTTGACGAAGTCATCCACAGAAAGGGAGGAGGGGGGGAGGGGGAGGAGGATTCAGCAGGGAGGAGAAGGTGGCAAATAGCTTCCTAGGGTTAGAGGCAGATGCTTGGAATTTAGAGTGGTAGAAAGTGGCTTTAGCAGCAGAAACAGATGAAGAAAATGTAGAGAGGAGGGAGTGAAATTATGCCAGGTCCGCAGGGAGTCTAGTTTTCCTTCATTTCCGCTCGGCTGCCCGGAGCCCTGTTCTGTGAGCTCGCAATGAGTCGTCAAGCCACGGAGCAGGAGGGGAGGACCGAGCCGGCCGGGAGGATAGGGGACTTAGAGAGTCAAAGGATGCAGAAAGGGAGGAGAGGAGGGTTGAGGAGGCAGAATCAGGAGATTGGAGGGAGAAGGATTGAGCAGAGGGAAGAGATGATAGGATGGAAGAGGAGAGAGTAGCGGGAGATTAGTAGAAGAACAGCATCTAGTAAAGATGAGGTCAAGCGTATTGCCTGCCTTGTGAGTAGGGGGGGACGGTGAGAGGGTGAGGTCAAAACAGGAGAGGAGTGGAAAGAAGGAGGCAGAGAGAAATGAGTCAAAGTTAGACGTAGGGAGGTTGAAGTCACCCAGAACTGTGAGGGGTGAGCCATCCTCAGGAAAGGAACTTATCAAGGCGTCAAGCTCGTTGATGAACTCTCCAAGGGAACCTGGAGGGCGATAAATGACAAGGATGTTAAGCTTGAAAGGGCTAGTGACTGTGACAGCATGGAATTCAAATGAGGAGATAGACAGATGGGTCAGGGGAAAAAGAGAGAATGTCCACTTGGGAGAGATGAGGATTCCTGTGCCACCACCCCGCTGACCAGATGCTCTCAGGGTATGCGAGAACACATGGTCAGACGAGGAGAGAGCAGTAGGAGTAGCAGTGTTTTCAGTGGTAATCCATGTTTCCGTCAGCGCCAAGAAGTCGAGAGACTGGAGGGTAGCATAGGCTGAGATGAACTCTGCCTTGTTGGCCGCAGAACGGCAGTTCCAGAGGCTGCCGGAGACCTGGAACTCCACGTGGGTCGTGCGTGCAGGGACCACCAGGTTAGAGAGGCAGCAACCGCGCCGTGTGAGGCGTTTGTATAGCCTGTGCGGAGAGGAGAGAACAGGGATAGACAGAGGCATAGTTGCAGGCTACAGAAAATGGCTACAATAATGCAAAGGAGATCGGAATGAAATGAACTAAACATCTGGGAAAGCGAGAGAGCGGGGCCTCCCTCACTTACGTTTCACTGAAACACCCAAATATAACTCTCCCAACTTCCACCTCAGAAACTATAATTGTTGTAAACTACAGCGGTTCAATGTTTTCTAGGAATAGACTAACTTAGTTTATTCAGCTAGCTAACTTGGTACAGTATTCTTCCGTGCAAACCGTCCAGGGCACCTGGTCATATGACACCACAGCCAACTAGCATGCCGGACTGTGTATGTATTGATATGTAGGCTACGTGTGCCTTTTTAAAATTGATGTAGTTCTGTCCTTGAGCTGTTCTTGTCTATTAAAGTTCTGTATTATGTCATGTTTCATGTTTTGTGTGGACACCAGGAAGAGTAGCTACTGCTTTTGCAACAGCTAATGGGGATCCTAATAAAATACCTTTTGAAGTTGATGCATAAGTTGATGCATGGAACAATCAACCGGTAGCTAATTATAACATTTATATAGTCTACTAATCAGAACGCTAATACAATTAAAATGTGGGACTTTGTATAACTCTTTCAATGTGTTCCTAATTGCAACATAATTTTACAGATATAAACCTGAAACGCTCACCTGAAGGTAATATACTAATGTATCTAATCAGCATCTGATGTTGTCTTTACAGATCATATTTAGCTAACCTTATTCTGATTTACCATTGCAGTAATAGATGCAACAGTGCAGACCAGCAGACAGTCATCTGGACATGATTCAATTTTCAATAGAACAAAATAATACTGAATTCAATATTTACATTTATATTTTAGTCATTTAGCAGACGCTCTTATCCAGAGCGACTTACAGTAAGTGAGTGCATACATTTTTCATACTATGACACTTTGTACTACTTTTCTCTTTGTTCACTTGTCTAATTTCATTCTGATAGTAGTAAGCTATCGCTTTTAGTAAATTCTTAACATATTATGCCTACATGTCTTCAGCAAAATGTCAATTCTTCAAAAATAATGACTATTGACTAAATTATTGTTGTTGTCACATCTCCTCCCGTTGCTCCCCTCCGGCGCTCTGATTCGCCGGTCTACTGAGCCACCGGTCTGAGCGTACCACCTCTGCAACACCGGAATGGAAACCCAACGCACCCTAATCACATCCAGCGCACCTGCACCTCATCATCTCATCACCACCCCTATTTAGCCCTGGACTATTCTGGAATGTTGTGTGTGATTGTTTAGCGTCGTGTCGTTTACTCTATCTTTGTTATGTCTCTTTGTCATTGTTAAGTAAACCTTGACCTTGTTAATTCCTGCGTCTGCGTCCTGCCTCTTCGTATACTCAGTACGCGTCACAGTTGTGTAATGACAATTTTACCAAGTAATTTCTAAATACTGTCTGGCCATTTCTGTAAACTGAATTGCTATGGAAAAAAAGTATTATTCAACTGTGTGTAACTTTTGTTATCCTCAGTGGATTTTACTCTGGATTTATAGACATCTGATCATAACCTGCAGATATCAGAGGATGGGAAAGTGCTGGATAAAGGAAATACCACAGAGACTGATTGACTGTGAGAAACAAGATGATGAAGACCCCTACTGTATGTGTTGGGCATTATGGGCAGTGCTTGGAGGACCTACTGGGAGGTTCATGTGGAGAATAAGGATGACTGAGTAACTTGGTGTTACCAGGGCAACTGCTAACAGGAAGGGACAATTGGTTCTCAGCTCTGCCAATGGTTAACCGGGCTGTCCAATGGACAATAATCTTGACAAAGATATTCCAGACAAAGTTGGCATATACAGTGGCGTGAAAAAATATTTGCCAGATCTTTAACCAAAACCTAATATTAGGTAAAGGGAACCTTTATACTTATTTTATTTATTTAATTAACAAAGTTATGCAACACCCAATTCCCGTCTGTGAAAAAGTAATTGCCCCCTTACTCTCAATAACTGGTTGTGCCACCTTTAGCTGCAATGACTGCAACCAAATGCTTCATGTGGTTGTTGATCAGTCTCTCACATCGCTGTGGAGGAATTTTGGTCCACTCTTGCATGCAGAACTGCTTTTACTCAGCTACATTTGTGGGTTTTCAAGCATGAACTGCCACAACATCTCAATTGGGATTAGGTCTGGACTTTGACTAGGCCATTCCAAAACTTCAAATGTGTTGCTTTTTAGCCAGTTTCATGTAGACTTGACTGTGTGTTTTGGATCATTGTATTGCTGCATGACCCAGCTGCGCTTCAGTTTCAGCTCACAGACAGATGGTCTGACATTCTCCTGTAGAATTCTCTGATACAGAGCAGAATTCATGATTCCTTCTATTAAGGCATGTCGTCCAGGTCCTGAGGCAGCAAAGCATCCCCAAACCATCACAGTACCACCACCATGCTTGACCGTTGGTATGAGGTTCTTACTGTGGAATGCAGAGTTTGGTTTTTGCCAGGCATAATGGTACCCATGTCGTCCAAAAAGTTGACTCAAGTTTGACAAAAAGCACCCGGAAGCACCTGGATGATCATCAAGACTTGGAAGAATGTTCTATGGACAGTATAACTTTTTGGACGACACACATTCATGCTACACACACATCACAACTGCTGCTACCAGACTCTTATTATGATTGCTAAATACTGCACAATTTAAACACTTGCCCCCCAATCCCCCCTTCCCCGAAACACGTGTAAATATTGGACTATAAATTGTGCTTTCCTGTATTACACTGATGCTAACATATTTATTCTATTCTACTGAGCCATTTACTTTATGTTCGTATTCTAATATTGTATTATTTGTTATTGTTGTTGCATTGTTGAGAAGAAACCTGCAAGTAAGCGTTTTGTTGGATGGTTTATACCATGTGTATCCTGTACATACGACTAATAAAACGTGAAACTTGATAGTATGTGACTTGAAATATAAAGGAATTGAATCTACTGAACGGTACACATGATGTAATAGATAATAAAATGTTTATGATCAATTACTGATATTTACAGAATATTTCTCAAGTATTTATATTAAATATTAATTTACATAAACTAGTATCCTTGTCATTGTCTAAGTCAACTAATTCACACATACTGGAGATACAGCTGTCATATTACGATGAACAGTTGGTATTTTATTGAACAAAAATACAATTTGTGTTAAAAACAGTCAAATGTATCATTGTTACAATTATAGTGTTGTTCAAGATTAAATTAGCATTAGCTAGCTGATATAGCATTAGCATCTACCTTGGAACACATAGAAACGTGAACCATAATATCCACTGAGTCTAGTCTCCAGATCTTTCACAGTCAACGTTTGCACTTTGCCATTGTTATCAGGACCAACATACCCTGCAGACTCTGTAGTGTCACTCTCCCTAACACAACAGTATGCGCTCCAGTAGTACTTAGCCACTTTCACACCATCACCTATCTGGGTGTCACCAGGCACTACACCCGTGACCACATAGGTTTTGGAGCAGGCGTTATTCAGTAATTTAACCAGGTCCTCTTCATGTACCCTCCACTGGCCCCGGTTGAAGCCTGGGTCTTGGGGAGCGGCGTTGGTCAGGGTGGAGGTGGCTAGCATGGAGGAATGGGTGGAGGTGTGGTGGACGGGGTAGAGATGGCCCTTGTCGTAGCCAGAGCTCTCGTAGTCTCGGTTCAAGGCCTGGTGGTCACCCCTATTGTTGGATGGGATTTGGTTCAGTCCGCTCATGCAGAGGTGACTACCACCATCGAGCTGTGAGAGTCAAGGAAAGTCATTGATTACAGGCAACACATTTTCTTATCAGTCTTATCAGTCTGTGGAAATTCATGAAGCAATTTGCGTGACATGCACGTAAAACTTAAAATACTAAATGTATACCATTGTTCTGTCTGTGTAGCTTGTTGGTGAATGCACAAAATACTGTATGTTTGAAAATATATATATAGACATTAATATATAGACATTTAGGTTACACTTTACTTGAAGGGGGTACACTCAAGACATTAACACCTTTATAGGTATTGCATCATCATTCATAATACCCTTCATAAAACATTTATTCAACATCATTCATAAGGAGTTTTCAAAAATAATTGTCCCTTCAAGTAGATCTTTATGTATCCATTGTACAACAGACATTGTTATTTTTATAACCCAATATACCATAAAAACACGTTTTTGGCTTATCTAGACAGAGAACATGCTGTATGCCTGGTGCTTCAGAACTCGCTCTAGACCAGGTACTCTGTTTACTTCAGATCCGCCTTCTCGCGGATATCGTCTAAGAAAAGTACAGAATTGAATATGATAATTCATGATGATTTTCTAAGGAATGTTTATCCAGTGGCATTCTGCCAAATTGAGAGATCATCAGAGAGGATGTACAACAGTCACTGACAGCTAACCCTGTTCTAACCCTGTGCTAACCCTGTGCTGCTCCCAGCCTGTTAAGCATGTTGACATTTATTGTAATGAATCTTGCCCTGGAGGCAGAATCGAGCGATTTTCACTAGATGGGTCAGCTGCAAAGCCAGAATTGGCTATATTGTAAAAATTAATGAAAGGTTAAGGTTAGGCATTAGGTTTAGCATTGTGGTTAAGGTTAGGTTTAAGGTTAGGGTTAGGTTTAAAATCAGATTTTATGACTTTGTGGCTGTGCCAGCTGGTGCCCACTCTGCAGAGCTGCCTCCAGTGCATGAGTCATCCCAATAAATGACAACCTGCGCCTGTTACATTATTTTGTGTCAGAGGGTTGGGTACTGTGGCAGTAAAAAAAAACAATGTACATTGTAAAATTGATAAATAAAGATCTAGTTTGAAAACTCCTTTTGAATGATATTGAATAAATGTGTATTGAAGGTTGTTATGGAAAATACTGCAACACTCATAATGGCCTTTTGAATGCCTTATGTACTGTATACCCACTTCAAGCAAACTGTTACAAAAATGTTAAGGTGTGAAAACAAATGCTATACATGTCAGTAAATACAATGATATGCCTACCTGAGGTTCGATATACCAATAGTCCTTTCGTTCAATGTCTGCACTTTGAAGCTCGTAGGCAGAATACACAGGAATCTTATTCTTGGTGTCGTAGAGTGTGGCATAGAAGTATTGCCGTTTATTATTATTGTCCAGGAGACACTGGCATATTTGCTGGTAGCGATTATTGTTCGTAGGATCACTGAGAACCGTAGGAGGAACATGGTTCACAAAGAACTGACTGCATTTTGTGAAGGAGGTCACTTCCCCCTGGGAAAGCAGAGGAAACAACAGCAAAACAAAAACGCCACACCGGAGCCCCATGGTGAATAACGGTCTGTCAGCACTAGTGGAGATAAAATTGTGACTGGGCGGAGGTTCTCTGGTGAGAAGGACCACAGGCTCTCCACTTACACTATATATACAAAAGTATGTGCAAAACCCTTCAAATGAGTGGATTCGGCTACTTCAGCCACACCCGTTTCTGACAGGTGTATAAAATCGAGCACACAGCAATGCAATTTCAACATGACACCGTCATAGGATGCCAACTGTCCAACAAGTCAGTTCGTCAAATTTCTGCCCTGCTAGAGCTGCCCCGGTCAATTGTAAGTGCTGTTATTGTGAAGTGGAAATGTCTAGGAGCAACAATGGCTCAGCCGCGAAGTGGTAGGCCACACAAGCTCACAGAACGGGACCGCTGAGTGCTGAAGCGTGTAAAAATAATCTGTCACTCACTACCGAGTTCCAAACTGCCTCTGGAAGCAACGTCAGCACAAGAACTGTTCGTCGGGAGCTTCATGAAATGGGTTTCCAAGGCCAAGCAGCGCACACTAGCCTAAGATCACCATGCGCAATGCCAAGCGTTGCCTGGAGTGGTGTAAAGCTTGCCGCCATTGGACTCTGGAGCAGTGGAAACGCGTTCTCTAGAGTGATGAATCACGCTTCACCATCTGGCAGTCCAATGGCCAAATCTAGGTTTGGCGGATGCCAGGAGAACGCTACCTGCCCGAATGCATTGTGCCAACTGTAAAGTTTGGTGGAGGAGGAATAACGGTCTGGGTCTGTTTTTCATGGTTCGGGCTAGGCCTCTTAGTTCCAGTTAACACTACAAGAATACAATTACATTCTAGACAATTCTGTGCTACCAAATTTCTGGCAACAGTTTGGGGAAGGCCCTTTCCTGTTTAAGCATGACAATGCCCCCGTGCACAAAGCGAGGTCCATACAGAGATGGTTTGTCGAGATCGGTGTGGACGAACTTGACTGACCTGCACAGAGCCCTGACATCAACCCCATCGAACACCTTTAGGATGAATTGGAACGCCTTTTGCGAGTCAGGACTAATCGCTCAATATCAGTGCCCGACCTCACTACTGCTCTTGTGGCTGAATGGAAGCAAGTCCCCACAGCAATGTTCCAACATCTAGTGGGAAGCGTTCCCAGAAGAGTGGAGGCTGTTATAGCAGCAAAGGGGGGACCAACTCCATATTAATGTCCATGATTTTGGAATGAGATGTCCACATACTTTTGGTCATCTAGTGCATTTTTTCCCGCACGTCCTAATACTGTCAAGCCTGGAAGTCTCCCAGGGTCAACATTATGGTTAAGTTCGACTACCAGTGGTGTAGTGGTGCCTGGAGATACTCTAATTTTGCTAAACATTTTCCAAAGGCACCCTGTATAAAACATTATATGAGAAACAGTGACATACACTCAGAATTACCTAAAATGATAAATCCTATATTGGTCTTTCACAGTCAGGCCAACCAAAGCTGTACTGTGCAAGTAGGCTAATAGTAGGCCTACCATTGAAACAAGATACATGAGGCTGTGAACTGAGTCAGACATTTTTTCACATTATTCTGATTTGTCCAATTATTTTCAGGTTTTCGCTCTCTAAGTCACACAGTGTTCTATGTCCACAACAATGCTTAAACCACATCCGGAGACCACTTTTGAGGTCTGGTAAAAAGTTAATAAATCTAGATTAACCTCTAATTCAAGTGTGCAGTCACCTAGCACTTTTGTTTGGTTAGCGGTGTTTGAGATGGAGTAAAGCAAAATAAATGGCCACTGGTAGGCATAGGACAGTTTGTAGCTAGTTAACATTTAATTTTGGGGAAAGCCAGAAGATGGTTAGACCTATCATTAGCATTGCTATATTTTTCCTGTTCTTTAATTGTTTGCAACGTGGACATTATGCTTCATATTATGAGGCATGTCTTACCTTGTTTGAAAGTAGCCTATAGCCAAAATCCCAACATAGAAGCATGGAAGCAATTATTTTATAAAGACTTCCTCATATGTGTTCTCCTGTTCCAGCCTATTGGTTCTCTTTCAACTTTCTTTCATTATCTAGCAGCCAAAGGCTTTATCCTAGTCTTATTAGCAAACAATGATAGTTGTTGCATCTTTAGATCTCACCTCTAAATTACTAACAGATGTTGTGTTTCCCCCGCAAATTGCATTTTGGAACATTCCCACAGTTCTGGGCCTACCGCTGTGTGCACATTGCTGCGCTGAAATTCTGAAGAAATAATCGTTTATCAACATTTTAAACAAAAACATTCTGATCTGTTCCATCAGCCATATTAATTGATATGGCGTATACCTCCACTACACTACTTTGATACGCATCGTGGGGATTAAGAAGTGAGTATGCGCAATGCCCACTGAAAAATATCTGGGTATAAGGCGTATACCTGCATATACCCTCCACTACACCACTGCCGGCTACATTGCAGACGCATGCCAGATCTCTCAACGCCTGGATAGGTGTTCAACAAATCAGCTAACCACATCATAATGGTATAGCTATTTGATGCCTGTCTGCTCAGTCGATGACGTGCACACAACCATTGGTTGATAGAATGAATGCAACGTCTGCGAAGTACTCGACCTGGAACGTGACCTATGTGTTCCCATCTGTACGAACCAGTACATGGTGTGTGTTTGCCCAGATGCTTGCACTGTATGTGGCACTGACGACAAACTGTGGGAAAGTATTTTGGTGTCCAAAAGATGCCTTTTATCTCAGAAGGTTAATGATTAACAGGGTTGCACACCAGTGTGAATTTGAACAGATTGTGTGGGAATGACACAACTGTGTCAATGTTCTGTCCTAAGAGGGTAAACCACATCTAGATCATCATTTACCTAATTGAAACTAGTTCTGAACATAAGGAAGCACACAATTTTGATATTTCTATAGGCATGTGTTTCATTTCTTCAAACTACATGGCTAGAATGAAACCTGAATAATATATATTTTATTTTACAAAAAACATCCGCAATCAGTCCAGAATAAATGTTGTAAATTTGGTTGGGTTTCTGATGTGATTGCTGTGTTGATGTTTGTATGTATTCTTGCTTAACACCAAGACAAATGACTATAACCATTATTAAAAAGCAATAAAAACGTTTTTCTTCTGATATTTTATAGCTTCATGTATTTCATTATTTGTTTACAAGAAATGTGGTCAAAGAGTGTCACGATCATCGGGAACAGAGGACCAATGCGCAGCGTTATTTGCGAACATATTTATTATAGATAATGATCACACAAACAAAACGATAACGTGACGTCCCTGGTTACATACACAAACCAACACGGAACAAGATCCCATAAATACTGTGGAAAAACAGACTGTTTAAATATGGTTCCCAATCAGAGACAACCAGCAACAGCTGACACTCGTTGCCTCTGATTGAGAACCACTCTGGCCAACATAGAAACACAATAACTAGAACACCCTAGAAACACAAAACACAAAGAACACTCACACCCTGGCTCAACATACAAGCGTCCCCAGAGCCAGGGCGTGACAAAGAGTACCTTCTAAGGAGAAGATAAACATCTTTAAGCATTATCTATATTTAATAATTGAATAGGTCTGAATGGTTTGATTTTCTTGTACGACATTCCCCCCAAAAATATTTGATTATACAATATTAATCCAGCTGCTATATTATTGTGAAGAAAAACCAACAGCAAGACAAACCAAGGTACAAATCATTATAGCACATTACAACACATAGCCTGCATCTTTGTTGAGATTTCACAAAGCTTGCCATTAGGAACAATAAAAAGGTCAAATCTACAATAAGAGTCCTTAATAACTCTGCAATATCAAATAAAATAACATTTTATTGGTCACATACACATATTTAGCAGATGTTATTGCGGGTGTAGTGAAATGCTTGTGTTCCTAGCACCAATAGTGCAGTAATATCTAACAATTCACAACAATACACACAAATCTCAAAGTAAAAGAATGGAATTAAGAATATATAAATATTAGGATGAGCAATGTCAGAGTGGCATTGACTAGAATACAGTAGAATACAATATATACAGTGCATTCAGAAAGTATTCAGACCCCTTGACTTTCTCCACATTTTGTTCCATTACAGCCTTATTCTAAAATGGATTAAATCATTTTTCCCCCTCATCAATCTACACACAATACCCCATAATGACAAAGCAAAACAGGTTTTTAGAAATGTTTGCAAATTTGAAATATCACATTTACATAAGTATACAGACCCTTTACTCAGTACTTTGTTGAAGCACCTTTGGCAGCAATTACAGCCTTGAATCTTCTTGGGTATGACACTACAAGCTTGGCACACCTGTATTTGGGGAGTTTCTCACATTTTTCTCTGCAGATCCTCTCAAGCTCTGTCAGGTTGGATGGGGAGCGTCGCTGCACAGCTATTTTCAGGTCTCTCCAGAGATGTTCGATCGGGTTCAAGTCCGGGCTCTGGCTGGGCCATTCAAGGACATTCAGAGACTTGTCCCGAAGCCACTACTGCGTTGTCTTGCCTGTGTGCTTAGGGTCGTTGTCCTGTTGGAAGGTCAACCTTCGCCCCAGTCTGAGGTTCTGAGCACTCATCAAGGATCTCTATGTACTTTGCTCCGTTCATCGTTCCCTCAAGTCTCCCAGACCTTGCAGCTGAAAAACTAGCTAGCCTAGCCTAGCTGTCTCAGTCCGAATGTTAATGTTGCACTTATTGTTACGAAACCACCTAGCATACTGCTATAGCTATACAGTACTTGTGAGGAAGTTGATTCAAGTGGTTTTGTACCACTTACATGCAAGATATAGATTTTTGTCTCTTTTCTTAAAATATGCCACATTAACATTACTTCCGTTACAAATAACAATATTTGTTGTCTTTTATCTATGAACTATGTAGTCAGTCGGGTCCTACAGTACCTTCTCCACTCGTTGTGTTGAAGGAGGACTTCATGATGTTCTTTCAGGCCAAGTCGTTATAGTAGTGTGGCGGGTCCTCTGACAGGGTCGGCGTTTGCACAGTGGCTGAGCGACGCTGCTTGTTTCGTTGTTGCGGTCATCGCTGACCTCTCCTTGAGTGATGTGAGTGATGGCCAGAAAAATAAGAATTGCAGCGAGATGGGTGAAGTTTATTCTGTCTGCTTTGACGAGAGAGAGAGAGTGAGAGGAAGAGACAGGGAGGGAGAGAGAGAAAGACAGAGAGCAGGCAAGAGAGTTAAATCAAGTTAATTAAAGCATGTTAAACGGTGATAGGCATTCATCAGGATTGTGGTCAATTTGAATTAAAGGCACTCAATTCAGGAAGTGATTTTAATTTAAGAAATAAAAAATGGAAACACTTTTGAAATAAATTGTTTCTACTTACACTGAACAAAAATACAAACACAACATGTAAAGTGTTGATCCCATGTTTCATGAGCTGAAATAAAAGATCCCAGAAATTTTCCATACACACAAAAAGCTTATTTCACTCAAATTCTGTGCACAAATTTGTTTACATCCCTGTTAGTGAGCATTACTTCTTTGCCAAGATAATCCATCCACCTGACAGGTGTGGCATATCAATAAGCTGATTGAACAGCATGATCATTACACAGGTGCACCTTGTGCTGGGGATAATAAAACGCCACTCTAAAATGTGCAGATTTGTCACACAACACAATGCCATAGATGTCTCAAGTTTTGAGGGAGAGTGCAATTGGCATGCTGACTGCAGGAATATCCACCAGAGCTGTTGCCAGAGAGTTTAATGTTCATTTCTCTACCACAAGCCGCCTCCAACATTGTTTAAGGGAATTTGGCAGTACGTCCAACTGGCTTCACAACCGCATAACACGTGTATGGCGTCTGTTAAGTTGCGTCAATTCAAATCTGGTATAGGAACAAAAAGAGGTCAATACACGTCTTCTAAAATAGACTAGTATTTTAATTAATGCAAACACTTGAATGGTAAATATGATGTTCGTATATACGGGCCCACTGAAACACCATGCAGGGAAGACAGAAAACTGAGCTATTGTTAGAAGTTCTTCTTTAAATACTCTGACAGAGATAGTTCCCGCTCCCTGCTGGGCCTGTCAGAAGAGGCTGGGTGTGGTTTAAACTTACCCAACCTATCGATGGCGCTCAGGCTGGTCCCAGGCCCTTGGCGCTTCACTGTTGCCGGGCATTAGTTGTTATCTTTACAACTAGTCTCGAGTCAGCAACCTCAGACATAGTTTGTTCTTCTTCATTGTAGCAGAACACATGTCCTTGAGCAGTTTAACAAAGAGGCAGTGTGTGTGTGTGTGAGTCTATCTCAGCCTACCCCCTAACGGTTCCTCACATTAATCAAAGCTTGTTATGTTAAACAATCTATATCAGTACAGCACAAACCTATTATGTTTAATCATTAATGTATTCTTTCTAAGCTAGGCATCACATCTAGTTGTAAGAAAATAGATCCCCATATGTCGTGTGGGCGAGCGGTTTGCTGCTGTCAACGTTGTGAACAGAGTGCCCCATGTTGGTGGTAGGGTTATGGTATGGGAAGTTATAAACTACGGACAACAAAAACAATTGCATTTTATCAATTTGAATGCACAGAAATACTTTGATGAGTTCCTGAGTCCCATTGTGAGGCCCATTTTTTTTTTAAAGGTATCTGTGACCAACAGATGCATATCTGTATTCCCAGTCATGTGAAATCCATAGATTAGGGCCTAACTAATTCATTTCAATTGACTGATATTCTCATATGAACTGTAAAGCAGTAAAATCTTTGAAGTTGTTGCATGTTGCGTTTATATTTTTGTTCAGTATAGTTTATTGAGAAGTTATTGAAAGTAGATGCCTTTAAAAAATATATACAATTGTAATTTAAGTTTACTTTCTGAATTGACTGCCTGCAATTCCAATTCCAACTGAACCCTAAACCTGGCCTACATGAAAACACATCTGAATACTGAAACGTTCTCTCATTGAGATCCTATTAAATTATTCTAATTCCTAATTCTAAACATTCTTTCCTTCCCACAAACTTTACCTGGAGTTGTTCAGTCTGATGCTGATTCTCCTCTTCTTGCTCAAAACCCATTTGACCTTGTGGAAGTACCTTCTTTATATTAGAAGGGAAGGACTGACACCATCTGGGAGTTTTCCAACACTGTTATGGGCAGATTCTAACACTGATGTGTGTATTATTGTCGACGTCATCTACACCGTTCCCAGTACTTGTATGGGCTGGGAACTCTCTGTGATAACACTTATCTACAGTACATTTACAGTACATCCTGCATTATACAAAAATGTGAACAACTGCAACTAGTAACTTTATAAAGTAAAATACTGTTACTTAGTTGCATAATACTGTACATTAGAAAAACTGTATAGGAATTAGGTCAACAAGCAGCATTGGTTTTAAATTGTATCGTTAGGTTAATTACATTTTTGGAAGCCATTTCTTTTTGCAGCACGCTGTTTTCTGAATAAAAAAAGAAGAAATGGGCAAATATTGTACAATCCAGGTGTGGAAAGCTTTTAGAGACTTACTCAGAAAGACTCACACTTGTAATCGCTGCTAAAGGTGATTCTACAAAGTATTGACTCAGGGGTGTTAATACTTACAGTTGAAGTCGGAAGTTTACATACACTTAGGTTGGAGTCATTAAAACTCGTTTTTCAACCACTCCACACATTTCTTGTTAACAAACTATAGTTTTGGCAAGTCGGTTAGAAAATCTACTTTGTGCATGACAAGTCATTTTTCCAACAATTGTTTACAGACAGATTATTTCACTTATAACTCACTGTATCACAATTCCAGTGGGTCAGAAGTTTACATACACTAAGTTGACTGTGCCTTTAAACAGCTTGGAAAATTCCAGAAAATGATGTCATGGCTTTAGAAGCTTCTGATAGGCTAATTGACATCATTTGAGTCAATTGGAGGTGTAACTGTGGATGTATTTCAAGGCCTACCTTCAAACTCAGTGCCTCTTTTGCTTGACATCATGGGAAAATGAAGAAATGCCAAGACCTCCGATGCTTTTTTTTTGTAGAACTCCACAAGTCTGGTTCATCCTTGGGAGCAATTTCCAAACGCCTGAAGGTATCACGTTCATCTGTACAAACAATAGTACGCAAGTATAAACACCATGGGACCACGCAGCCATCATACCGCTCAGGAAGGAGACGCATTCTGTCTCCAAGAGATGAATGTACTTTGGTGCGAAAAGTGCAAATCAATCCCAGAACAACAGCAAAGGACCTTGTGGAGATGCTGGAGGAAACAGGTACAAAACGATCTATATCCACAGTAAAACGAGTCCTATATCATCATAACTTGAAAGGCCGCTCAGCAAGGAAGAAGCCACTGCTCCAAAACCGCCATTAAAAAGCCAGACTACGGTTTGCAACTGCACATGGGGACAAAGATCGTACTTTTTGGAGAAATGTCCTCTGGTCTGATGAAACAAAAATAGAACTATTTGGCCATAATGACCATTGTTATGTTTGGAGGAAAAAGGGGATGGCTTGCAAGCCAAAGAACACCATCCCAACCGTGAAGCACGGGGGTGACAGCATCATGTTGTGGGGGCGCTTTGTTGCAGGAGGGACTGGTGCACTTCACAAAATAGATGGCATCATGAGGAAGGAAAATGATGTGGATATATTGAAGCAACATCTCAAGACATCAGTCAGGAAGTTGAAGCTTGGTCGCAAATGGGTCTTCCAAATGGACAATGACCTCAAGCATACTTCCAAAGTTGTGGCAAAATGGTTTAAGGACAACAAAGTCAAGGTATTGGAGTGGCCATCACAAAGCCCTGACCTCAATCCTATAGAAAATTTGTGGGCAGAACTGAAAAAGCGTGTGTGAGCAAGGAGGCCTACAAACCTGACTCTGTTACACCAGCTCTGTCAGGAGGAATGGGCCAAATTCACCCAACTTATTGTGGGAAGCTTGTGGAAGGCTACCTGAAACGTTTGACCCAAGTTAAACAATTTAAAGGCAATGCTACCAAATACTAATTGAGTGTATGTAAACTTCTGACCCACTGGGAATGTGATGAAATAAATAAAAGCTGAAATAAATCATTCTCTCTACTATTATTATTTCACATTCTTAAAATAAAGTGGTGATCCTAACTGACCTAAGACAGGTAATTTTTACTAGGATTAAATGTCAGGAATTGTGAAAAACTGAGTTTAAATGTATTTGGCTAAGGTGTATGTAAACTTCCAACTTCAACTGTATGTAAAAACACATGTTTTCACATGGCCATTATGGGTTATTGTGTGGCTGAGAAAAAAAATATTTAATCAATTTTGAATTCAGGCTGTAACATGACAAAATGTGGAATAAGTCAAGGGGTATGAAGACTTTCTGAAGGCACTGTAATTGTATGTGTGGGTTACAGAGATGGCGTAGTTATAGAAAAATAATGTTAAACACTATTATTGCACAAAGAGGGAGTTCATGTGACTTGTTAAGCACATTTTTACTCTTTAACTTATTTAGGCTTGCCATAACAAAAGTTGACTCAAGACATTTCAGCTTTTCATTTTTTATTAATTTGTAAACGTTTCGAAAAATATAATTCCACTTTGACATTATGCGGTATCGTGTGTAGGCCAGTGATAAAAAGTCTCAATTTAATTTTAAATCCGGGCTGTAACACAACAAAATGTAGAAATAGTGTGTGAATTTTCTGAAGGCACTGTATATGTATTAATAATTCAAATATTTCTATGTGTAATAAAGTTAAAAAATACAATATTTGTATCTGATCCTAACCCAACCCTAACCCTAGCTGTAGCCCTAATCCCAGCCTGAAGCAAGTCTTTCACCTTCAAGGCCAAACAATGAGTGATCAGCCTGTGTTTGTGATGACCAGTGGATCTGAGTTCTTCTTCCCATTCAGAAGATGTGGGCTGAGATATGGATACATTTCCCCAGTGAAGGAATACCCAGTGAAAGAATGTATATGAGCCTTAGCATCCACATCATAAAAAGACACCAACCCTTCCTCATAATCCACAAACACCCCCACCTTCTGAGGTTTCTCTCTCAGTGACAGGAGAAAAGGAGGATCCCCCAAGGCTCCATATTGGGCCCCATTATAATGCACTATTGCCCAGTAACCATTAGTAGGATTCACAGAGAGTTTCCCCTTCCTGTTGGCGTCTCCTCTTGCTATTCCCAGATCCCAACCCGTCTTGTTCCCGACGTCCACCTCCCAGTATGATCTCCCAGAGGTTAACATGTTGTGCCCCAGGACGCTGCCGAAGTGATCAAAGCGATCTGGACGGTCAGGGAGGTCCTGTATCTTCCCTCCGTCTCTCACCTCTTTCCCGTCCTCAGAGAGAACCAGCTGTATGTTGGCTGTGTCTGGGTCCAGGGTCACATCAACTGAATAATATCAGATATGGACGTTATTGTTATGACAAGATACAGCACAGTATTTGGGCATATACAAGGCCTATGAGTTGGCCTGAATGAGGTTCAAATGTGGCCTACTACAAAATGAATGTGGTTGAGATCAATGTACGCTAATGCAGATTGAAGTCTTTATATGCTCATGTATTTTTACCATGAAATGAAACAATACACACCTGCAAACTTTAGGATCCTCTCAAGTTCTGTGGAAGAAACACATTTTTGGGCTGTCATGGTCAATTGTAGTATGACAAAGCTAAACAAAAAACCCTGTATGCGGATTAAATATCTAAAATGTACGGTGCATTCAGAAAGTATTCAGACTCCTTGACTTCTTCCACATTTTGTTACCTTACAGCTTTATTCCCCCTCATCAATCTACACACAATACCCCATAATGAAAAAGCAAAAACAGGTTGTTAGAATTTTTTTTGCAAATGTATTAAAAAAATACAAAACTGAAATATTACGTTTACATAAGTATTCAGGCCCTTTACTCAGTACTTTGTGGAAGCACCTTTGGCAGCGATTACTGCCTCGAGTCTTCTTAGGTATGATGTTACAAGCTTGGCACACCTGTATTTGGGGAGTTTCTCCCATTCTTCTCTGCAGATCCTCTCAAGCTCTGTCAGGTTGGATGGGGAGTGTCGTTGCACAGCTATTTTCAGGTCTCTCCAGAGATGTTAGATCGGGTTCAAGTCCGGGCTCTGGCTGGGCCACTCAAGGACATTCAGAGACTTGTCCGAAGCCACTCATGCGTTATCTTGGCTGTGTGCTTAGGGTCGTTGTCCTGTTGGAAGGTGAACCTTCGCCCCAGTCTGAGGTCCTTAGTGCTCTGGAGCAAGTTTTCATCAAGGATCTCTCTGTACTTTGCGTCGTTCATCTTTCCCTCGATCCTGACTAGTCTCCCAGTCCCTGCCGCTGAAAAACTGTCAGAGGGAACATTGTATTCTTGTTCACCTCCCTGACCAAGGCCCTTCTCCCCCGATTGCTCAGTTTGGCTGGGCGGCAAGCTCTAGGAAGAGTCTTGGTGGTTCCATACTTCTTCCATTTAAGAATGACCTTCAATGCTGCAGACCTTCAATGCTGCAGACATTTTTTGGTACCCTTCCCCAGATCTGTGCCTCGACACAATCCTGTCTCGGAGCTCTATGGACAATTCATTCGACCTCATGGCTTGGTTTTTGCTCTTACATGCAGTGCCAACTGTTGGACCTTATACAGTGAGGGAAAAAAGTATTTGATCCCCTGCTGATTTTGTACGTTTGCCCACTGACAAAGAAATGATCAGTCTATAATTTTAATGGTAGGTTTATTTGAACAGTGAGAGACAGAATAACAACAAAAACATCCAGAAAAACGCATGTCAAAAATTTTATAAATTGATTTTCATTTTAATGAGGGAAATAAGTATTTCACCCCCTCTCAATCAGAAATATTTCTGGCTCCCAGGTGTCTTTTATACAGGTAACGAGCTGAGATTAGTAGCACACTCTTAAAGGGAGTGCTCCTAATCTCAGCTTGTTACCTGTATAAAAGACACCTGTCCACAGAAGCAATCAATCAATCAGATTCCAAACTCTCCACCATGGCCAAGACCAAAGAGCTCTCCAAGGATGTCAGGGACAAGATTGTAGACCTACACAAGGCTGGAATGGGCTACAAGACCATCGCCAAGTAGCTTGGTGAGAAGGTGACAACAGTTGGTGCGATTATTCGCAAATGGAAGAAACACAAAATAACTGTCAATCTCCCTCGGCCTGGGGCTCCATGCATGATCTCACCTTGTGGAGTTGCAATGATCATGAGAACGGTGAGGAATCAGACAGAACTACACGGGAGGATCTTGTCAATGATCTCAAGGCAGCTGGGACCATAGTCACAAAGAAAACAATTGGTAACACACTACGCCGTGAAGGACTGAAATCCTGCAGCGCCCGCAATGTCCCCCTGCTCAAGAAAGCACATATACAGGCCCGTCTGAAGTTTGCCAATGAACATCTGAATGATTCAGAGGAGAACTGGGTGAAAGTGTTGTGGTCAGATGAGACCAAAATCGAGCTCTTTGGCATCAACTCAACTCGCCGTGTTTGGAGGAGGAGGAATGCTGCCTATGACCCCAAGAACACCATCCCAACCGTCAAACATGGAGGTGGAAACATTATGCTTTGGGGGTGTTTTTCTGCTAAGGGGACAGTACAACTTCACCGCATCAAAGGGACGATGGACGGCGCCATGTACCGTCAAATCTTGGGTGAGAACCTCCTTCCCTCAGCCAGGGCATTGAAAATGGGTCGTGGATGAATATTCCAGCCTGACAATGACCCAAAACACATGGCCAAGGCAACAAAGGAGTGGCTCAAGTATAAGCACATTAAGGTCCTGGAGTGGCCTAGCCAGTCTCCAGACCTTAATCCCATAGAAAATCTGTGGAGGGAGCTGAAGGTTCGAGTTGCCAAACGTCAGGCTCGAAACCTTAATGACTTGGAGAAGATCTGCAAAGAGGAGTGGGACAAAATCCCTCCTGAGATGTGTGCAAACCTGGTGGCCAACTACAAGAAACGTCTGACCTCTGTGATTGCCAACAAGGGTTTTGCCACCAAGTACTAAGTAATGTTTTGCAGAGGGGTCAAATACTTATTTCCCTCATTAAAATGCAAATCAATTTATAACATTTTTGACATGCGTTTTTCTGGATTTTTCTGTTGTTATTCTGTCTCTCACTGTTCAAATAACCCTACCATTAAAATTATAGACTGATCATGTCTTTGTCAGTGGGCAAACGTACAAAATCAGCAGGGGATCAAATACTTTTTTCCCTCACTGTATAGACACGTGTGTGCCTTTCCAAATCATGTCCAATCAATTTAGCACAGGTGGACTCAAATTAAGTTGTAGAAACATCTCAAGGATGATCAATGGAAACAGGATTCACCTGAGCTCAATTTCGAGTCTCATAGCAAAGGGTCTGAATACATATGTAAATAAGGTATTTCAGTTTTTCAAAAACCCTGTTTTCACTTTGTCATTATGGGGTATTGTGTGTAGATTGATGAGGACATTTTTTTATTTAATCCATTTTAGAATAAGGCTGGAACGTAACAAAATGTGGAAAAAGTCAAGGGGTCTGAATACTTTCTGAATGCACTGTATATGTATGGTTTTCAACACTGTCTTTATCTTACCAATCGAGGAGAGCTTCTCAAGCTCCTGTTCAATTTTCTCCATCATGGCTGAACAGCTGCTTCTCATGGTGCCAAAGGAGACTTTGGTATCAAGAGAGACCTCAGTCCAGTCTCTACCATCACCCAGCCATGACAGAGATGGGAAGGTCTGGTGGAGAGACATATGGATAGAAGAGGGGAGGGGAGAGAGGGAGAGAGAGGAAAAGAGAGACAGTGTCACAGAGAAAGATGATTCAACAGCTTTATTTCATTATATCATTATAGTGTATAATTATATAATTCTAATTCAAAAACAATTTGACAGACAATAGACAACCCAGCCCAGTACAATCCATCCATTTCACACATACTGGTACACAAACACATGCATAAACCAACTTAGGAACAGCTTGCAGACTTTTCAGTCACCTAGCCCAATACAGAGTGCGAGCAGCTTGCAGACTATTCAATCATCTAGCACAAAAAAGAGTGCGAGCAGCTTGCAGACTACTCAATCATCTAGCACAAAAAAGAGTGCGAGCAGCTTGCAGACTGTTCAGTCAACTAGAGCGATACAATGCGGTGCCGGGAGGAATCATTTGTGGATGACCTATGCTCCTCATAGAGCAAAATGGTTTAAGTTCAAGTAAAGTCACTCACCTGCAGGAAGTGAATGTGATCCTCTAGGTTAGCAACGTCCTCCAGTTGATCGATGATGTCTCTCAGTTGTCTGATCTCTCTCTGCAGCTCCTGGGTGAGTTCTCCTGCCTCTCTCTCCACATCCTGCTGCCTCTCCTCCAGGGGCCTGAGAGCCTCTCGCTGGGTCTCCTCTACAGCTATCATAACCACTTCAAACACAGAGTCTATCTCCCTCCTCTCCCTATCCAGTTGGGCCTAAAGAGATAGATGGTGGACAACAACTCAGTATCACCTCAATGTCTATCTCATTCCCTCTCTGTGTTTGCCTCTCTGTCTTTCTCACTTTACCTTTATCTGTGCTTTGTCTCCAGGTCTCTTTATGTATGCATGTCTCACGCTCTGTATCTCTTGTCCCTCTCTATGAGCAACAGGTCTCTGTCTCATGTTGAACTATCTCACTGTTACAGTCCTCCATCTCTGTATCTGCATGTAGACTTGTAGTACCTTACTCTGACTCATACAGAATAATAGTGAAGACATCAAAACAATGAAATAACACATACGGAATCATGTAGTAACCAAAAAAGTGTTAAACAAATCAAAATATATTTTATACTTGAGATTCTTCAAATAGCCACCCTTTGCCTTTGTCACATTCGTTGTGTAAAGGATCGGACCAAGTTGCAGCATGGTATGCGTACATAGTCGTTTATTTTAATAAACACCGACAAAATAACAAAATCCAACAGAACTTGAAGTTCGAGAGGCTAAACATCAAACAAGCCAAACAGAAACAAGATCCCACAACTAAGGTAGGCAACATGGCTGCCTAAGTATGATCCCCAATCAGAGACAACGGCCGACAGCTGCCTCTGATTGGGAACCACACCTGGCCAACATAGAAATATATAAACTAGATTTCACACCTTGACCAACTCTATTAGAGATCTCAATGTCAGGGCGTGACAGTCCGGCCGCAGAAACCTGACTCATTAGGGGAGGGTCCGGGTGGACATCTAGCCTCGGTGGCGGCTCCGGCTCCGGCTTCGGACCTGACGTAGGCAGTAAACTCTTCTCCCATCCTGCCTCCCCTTTGCACGCCCGGTCCGGTCTGGACCCCAGCGCGATGCTCCCCCTCTCAGTCCTCCCACAATGCACCAAGCACTATCTGGACCCTGGAGAGGCGCTGACGTCTGGTCCCGGCCCAGCAGTCCTCCCGCGATGCACCAAGTCCTGTCTGGACCCTGGTGTGGGAGACCCCGACCCTGGAGAGGGGTTGACGTCTGGCTCCGGCTCGGACCCCGGTGGAGCGGATGGCTCCGGCATGGGGGAAGAATAGACGACCGGACCCGGGCTGGGCACCAGTGAAGTGGACTTCCCCGGCTCTGGTAGGGAGCAGATAACCGGAGCTGGACTGGGCACCGGTGGAGCGGACTACTCTGGCACTGGAGTGGAGCAGATAACCGGAGCTGGACTTGGCACAGGTGGAGTGGACTGCTCTGGCACTGGAGTGAAGCAACTGACCGGAGCTGGACTAAGCACCGGTGGAGCGGACTACTCTGGCACTGGAGTGGAGCAGCTGACCGGAGCTGGACTTGGCACCGGTGGAGCGGACTGCTCTGGCACTGGAGTGGAGCAGCTGACTGGAGCTGGACTAGGCTCCGGGCCATGGACCATCACAGGAGGCTACTTGCCAGGGATCATCACTGGAGGCTTCGTGCCATGGAACATCACTGGAGGCTTCGTGCCATGGATCATCACTGGAGGCTTCGTGCCATGGATCATCACTGGAGGCTTCGGGCCATGGATCATCACTGGAGGCTTCAGGCCATGGATCATCTCTGGAGGCTTCGGGCCATGGATCATCACTGGTGGCTTCGTGCCATGGATCATCACTGGCGCTGGCACATGACGCACTGGGCTGTGGACACGCACCACTGGTTTGGTGCGAGGAGCAGGCACGGGCCGTACCGTACTGGAGATACGCACCACTCGTTTGGTGCGAGGAGCGGGTATGGGGCGCACCGGGCTGGAGACACGCACCACTGGTTTGGTGCGAGGAGCAGGTATGCGGCGCACCGGGCTGGAGACAGGCACCACTGGTTTGGTGCGAGGAGCAGGCACGGGTCGTATCAGGCTGGGGACTTGCACCACTGGTTTGGTGTGAGGAGCAGGTACGGGCTGTACCGGACTGGAGACTCGCACCACTGGTTTGGTGCGAGGAGCAGGTACGGGGCGCACCGGGCTGGAGACACGCACCTCTGGTTTGATGCGAGGAGCAGGCACGGGCCGTACCAGGCTGGGGACACGCACCACTGGTTTGGTGCAAGGAGCAGGTACGGGCCATACTGGACTGGAGACACGCACCACTGGTTTGGTGCGAGGAGCAGGTACTGGGCACACCGGACTAGATACACGCACCGCTGGTTTGGTGCGAGGAGCAGGTACGGGCCATACTGGACTGGAGACACGCACCACTGGTTTGGTGCGAGGAGCAGGTACGGGGCGCACCAGACTAGATACACGCACCACTGGTTTGGTGCGAGGAGCAGGAACGGGCCGTACCAGGCTGGGGAGACGAACCACTGGTTTGGTGCGAGGAGCAGGTACGGGGCGCACCGGGCTGGAGACACGCACCACTGGTTTGGTGCGAGGAGCAGGCACAGGCCGTACCGGGCTGGAGACACGCACCACTGGTTTGGTGCGAGGAGCAGGCACGGGCCGTACCGGTCTGTGAAGGCGCACTGGTGGCACAGTGCGTAAAGCCGGCGCATAGCCTGGTGCCTGCACGGTCACACGCTCCTCAAAGCGAGTGCGGGGAGTTGGCTATGCTAAACCTGGCTCCGCCAGCCTCTGCTCTAAGGCCTGAGCTCTCTGCTGCTGGAGGGTTAACTCCTCTCTCAGCTCCTCCTGTTGCCTGGCCAGCTCCTCTCTCCGTGCATCCACTGACTCCTTCTCCCTGTGGGCCTCCTGCAGCGCCTCCTTCTGAAGGGAGAGCATCTGCTCCCTCTTAACTAACAGCTCCTGTAAGGCGGTGGTCTCCTCTCTCAGAGTACTGAGCTGCGGGTCTTGGAGGGCATCTATCATAGCGGCTTCTTCTCTCGCCATCTCCCTCTCCACAATCAGCCCTTCCAGGGCCTCCTGCTGCTCCGTCAACCACCCCGTGTGCCCCCCAATTTTTTTTTTATTGGGGCTGCCTCTCGGGCTTCCTTCGTGAGCGGGAACTTTTGAGTCGCCGTTTTTTCTCTCTTGGCTGGGCTTCTTCCTTCGCCCAGGGTCCCTTACCGGCCAATATCTCCTCCTGTGTCCAGAATGTTTTCCCCACCTGTGTCCAGCATGTCTGCTCCTCCTGGCCACGCTGCTTGGTCCATTGGTGGTGGGATCTTCTGTCACGTTCGTTGTGTAAAGGATCGGACCAAGGTGCAGAGTGGTATGCGTACATAGTCGTTTATTTTAATAAACACCGACAAAATAACAAAATCCAACAGAACTTGAAGTTCGAGAGGCTAAACATCAAACAAGCCAAACAGAAACAAGATCCCACAACTAAGGTAGGCAACATGGCTGCCTAAGTATGATCCCCAATCAGAGACAACGACCGACAGCAGCCTCTGATTGGGTACCACACCCGGCCAACATAGAAATATATAAACTAGATTTCACACCCTGACCAACTCAACTAGAGATCTCAATGTCAGGGCGTGACAGCCTTGATGACAGCTTTGCGCACTCTTGGCATTCTCTCAACCAGCTTCACCTGGAATGCTTTTCCAACAGTCTCGAAGGAGTTCCCACATATGCTGAGCACTTGTTGGCTGCTTTTCCTTCACTCTGCGGTCCGACTCATCCCAAACCATCTCAATTTGGTTGAGGTCAGGGGATTGTGGAGACCAGGTCATCTGATGCAGCACTACATCACTCTCCTTCTTGGTCAAGTAGCCCTTGTTGGGTCATTGTCCTGTTGAAAAACAAATGATAGTCCCACTAAGCCCAAACCAGATGGGATGGCGTATCGCTGCAGAATGCTGTGGTAGCCATGCTGGTTAAGTGTGCCTTGAATTCTAAATAAATCACAGACAGCAAAGAACCCTCACACCATAACACCTCCTCCATGCTTTACGGTGGGAAATACACATGCGGAGATCATCCGTTCACCCACACTGCGTCTCACAAAGACATGGCGGTTGGAACCAAAAATCTCCAATTTGGACTCCAGACCAAATGACAAATTTCCACCAGTCTAATGTCCATTACTCATGTTTCTCAGCCCAAGCAAGTCTCTTCTTATTATTGGTGTCCTTTAGTAGTGGTTTATTTGCAGCAATTCAACCATGAAGGCCTGATTCACACAGTCTCCTCTGAACGGTGCTTGTAACGCCAAGGTAGTGGGTTCGATCCCCGGGACCACCCATACACAAAAAATGTATGCACGCATGATTGTAAGTCGCTTTGGATAAAAGCGTCTGCTAAATGGCATATTATTATTATTATTATTATTATTATTATATAACAGTTGATGTTGAGATGTGTCTGTTACTTGAACTCTGAGAAGCATTTATTTGGGCTGCAATTTCTGAGGCTGTTAACTCTATTGAACTTTTCCTCTGCAGCAGAGGTAACTCTGGGTCTTCCATTCCTGTGGCGGTCCTCATGAGAGCCAGTTTCATCATAGCGCTTGATGGTTTTTGAGACTGCACTTGAAGAAACGTACAAAGTTCTTGAAATGTTCCGTATTGACTGACCTTCATGTCTTAAAGTAATGATGGACTGTCGTTTCTCTTTGCTTATTTGAGCTGTTTTTGCCATAATATGGACTTGGTCTTTTACCAAATAGGGCTATCTTCTGTATACCCCCCCTACCTTGTCACAACACAACTGATTGGCTCAAACGGATTAAGAAGGAAATCAATTCCACAAATTAACTTTTAAGAAGGCACACTTGTTAATTGAAATGCATTCCAGGTGACTACCTCATGAAGCTGGTTGAGAGAATGCCAAGAGTGTGCTAAGCTGTCATCAAGGCAAAGGGTGGCTACTTTGAAGAATCTTAAATATAAAATATATTTTCATTTGTTTAACACTTTTTTGGCTACTACATGATTCCATATGTGTTATTTCATAGTTTTGATGTCTTCACTATTATTGCTACAATGTAGAAAATATTAAAAACCCTTGAATGAGTAGGTGTTCTAAAACTTTTGACCGGTGGTGTATATACCTAATGTCTTTGTGCACGCAGCCTAGTTTTTTTTTACTATCTTTGCTCTCGCTCTCTCTCTTCTTGTAGAGCACTGTTACAGCACAGCTCTGTGTTTGCAGGTAGACATGTAGTACCTCACTCTGAATCACTCAGGACTCACCTTGCAGAGGTCCATGGATTCCCTGATCTCCTCCACCTTTCTCTCTCTCTCCAGGATCCTTTCCTGCATCTCAGCTTGGCTGCTGACCAGCTCACCCTTGGATATTCAAAAACACGGAAAGAAAAGGAAATTATATCTTAGTTTTATCATAGTTGATGTAATTTTATGTAATAATCACTCAATACACACTTTCCTTCAGACTCACCCAATACTATACACATGGAAACACAGCGAAACATTTACAGCCATCATTGAACCCTTAGGAATTATGACCTCACCTTCTTCTTGTCCCACTCCGTTTCTGTGGAGACGACTTCGTGACCCTCCTCCATGCAGAGAGCACAGACACAACGCCCCTCCGCCCTGCTGTACAGCTCCAGGGGTCGACCGTGGGTCAGACAGGCCCTCCCATCCAGGTCCTCCACGGGGGCCACCAGCCTGTGTATACATTTTTACACTTTCCAATCAAGAAAAGTAAGAATAAAAAACAAGTGTATCCAAGTGTGTGTTTTCTGATGCTATTTCGTATGATGTTCTGAGTTTCTTCAAGTTTTTGAACTGTATGAACTGTGATTAAGAATCAATAAAGTCAAAGTCAACCTGTGGCCCTTCAGCCTATCTGCAGAGGTGTGGGTTCGCAGGTGAGTCTCGCAGTATGAGGCCAGGCACACCAGGCAGGACTTATGGGCATTGAATTTCTTCTCAGTGCAGATATCACAGGCCACCTCGCCCAAGGCTCCGGAATACTCCCCTGGCTTCCTTTCCTGGGCCTTCTTCAGTTCTTGGATTAGGGTCCTGAGGATGATGTTCACCTGTGGGTAATATTGTATTGCGCTATTATGCTTTGTTTATCCGTTCATTGTTCAATCTAATACAACTTTATTTATCACCTCAGGGACAATTAAGAAAGGCAAGTCAGTTAATATGTATTTTTTTATTCCTGATTTACATCAATGACTTAGGGAAAGTTATAAAACATATTTAAAATGTATAGTTAACCTACCAAATATATAAGCAAGCAAAAAACACAAACACAAAACACATTTTTATAGAAACAACATCGAGCACAGAATCATAAGAAACACATTCTTCACCAATTCCTCCAATTTCAGCTAACTCTGTAGACCAGGGGTACTCAACTCTTACCTTACGAGGTCCGGAGCCTGCTGGTTTTCTGTTCTACCTGATAATTAATTGCACACACCTGGTGTCCCAGGTCTCAATCAGTCCCTCATTAGATGGGAACAATGAAAAAATGCAGTGGAACCTGCTTTGAGGTCCAGAGTTGAGTTTGAGGGCTATAGACCATTCCTCAAGCAAGGTGCAAAATAGCTAAAGGCAGATTTACCTAACTCTGTTGAGATCTAAGGGATCTCCAGAGTGAGCCATCCCTGAGACCGTGTCTGATAGCTTGTATTTCCGTAGGTTAACAGAGAAGTGAGGTACGGTGGATTTATAAACAAAAAGCGTGCAATGCATCTATGAGACTTCAAAGATGGCCAGCCTACTTTCTGGTACAGAGTTCAGTGATGTGTGCTGAAACTATCGCACGTAATAAAGCGTAATGCATAAACTGCATCCAGTGGTTTCAATACAGTGGTAGCTGAGTTGATATAGATGATATTGCCGTAGTCTAAGACAGGACTGAATGTCGACTGAATGATTTTCTGCTATTTAACAAAAGGCATGACATATTCCTAAAAAAGCAGCCCGTTTTAATTCTTAACTAACTCATCAACATGCTGTTTGAAGGAAGGCCTATAATCAATATAGATGACCAAATATTTATAAGCGGTGACACGATCAATGAGGGTACCATCCAATTTTGTTCACATTTTTGTCATTTAGCAGACGCTCTTATCCAGAGCGACTTACAGGAGCAATTAGGGTTAAGTGCCTTGCTCAAGGGAACATCGACAGCTTTATCACCTAGTCGGCTCAGGGATTCGAACCAGCGAACTTTCGGTTACGGGCCCAATGCATAAAACATCAGATACATTTTTGTGATTTGGAAAATAACATATACTTGGTTATGTACCAATTTCAGTTCAACAAAGGTTACAAGTTACAAGTATCATAATCAACACAACACCCTCCACATAGAAAAATATAGTACACAACAGACATCATTCCCCAATACAATACATCCCCTCAAACAACTATTTTGATTGGGAAAATGGCCAAGACAGGATGTGTTATATTTAGTTTTTCTAGCACTTAAATGTCTGGACTGACTTATTACCTGTCGGTTTCTCCAAATATGCGTCTTGAAGGAGAAGGAGAAGAAGAAGAAGAAGAAGAAGAAGAAGAAGAAGAAGAAGAAGACTAATATTTCACCTTTGGGTTCCTCTTCAGATACTCCTTGCAGAGGGGGCATATGTTGTCGTTCAATTGGAGGTTGCGGTCCAGGCAGGACTGGCAGAAGGTGTGGCCACAGGGGGTGGTGACTGGGTTTTCAAACAGGTCCAGACAAATAGAGCACTTGAGATGTTGTTCGATCAGAACAGGGGTGTCCTTGTAGACAGAGACAGAGGAGAAGGAAAAGGAGGCCATGTCTGGAGCTGGATTCCTTTAATCTGTCAATATGAAGTATTTCAGAGAGTGTTTGTTGTCTGCAATTTGATTTTTTTTTTTACGTTGAAAGAGGGGGGTGTTAAGAGATATTTATCATATGCTGGTGACTAGTGCTGGTTTTGCTGGTGACCTGTCTTCACTGTGTTTTGGGCACTGGTGACCAGCATATGCTGGTGGTGCAGTTAACCAGCATCAAAATGCTTAATTATTGAAGATAATACATTATATATAAGGCCTTAATTTGAGGGCCTAGTTTTTCCCTAATACAGCCGCCACACCAGGCCTTCAAGTCACTGTGCTGATGGGACATTTTTATCTGCATTCAGAATGACTGCCAGAGTTAGAAAGATGAATAAAATATTCTACCTAAACCATCTAAACCAACTATTTCAGTAACGGGTGCAATAAATCCAACTAACAGATTGGATTATTCGATTAGTTAAGAAACATTTATGTTATTTATCTTTGTGTAGCATAAGATGAATTAATCAATTAATCAATCAACGTACATGCAAAAACATATATTGAAACAAACAATTAAAAAAATCTAACTGCAATAGAGCATGCTGGGAAATATGATAATGATGGGAGTGGTTTTGCCAGATAGACCATGCTGGTCAGACCAGCTTGACTTAGACCATGCTGGACCAGTATAGACCAGCATACCAGCATCACCAGCCTAAACTGGTCATCAGCATACCAGCATCATCAACATACCAGCTTGATCAGCTAGTCGGCCAGCCTAACCAGCTAGATCATGCTGGTCATACTTGAACAGCACAGCAATGACCAGCATGGACCAGCTTGAAATGTAGTCTGGTCTATTCTGTTTTTTTCAGCAGGGTAAGTATTCATCATTCACTGAGAGACTAAAAGCATGTCAGAGATGTAATCTCTTTCCTATGTGGGCTCTCAAGTTCTGATGAAAGGAAGGAGTTTATGTACATTCTTGGTCTTACTTTTCACTACCCACTTCAACTACTCACAAGTCACAATTTTGGAGGTTGTGGAAGGTAGTGCACCACTGAATTACAGTGAACTACTGCCCTCTGGTGGTAGGAGTACCGTACAACCGGACCAGGGATGGGCAACTCCAGTCCTCGGGGGCCGGAGTGGTGTCACACTTTTTTTCCATCCCTAGCAAACACAGCTGATTAAACTTATAGCATTCTAAACTGAAGATCATGAAACGATTATTGGAGTCAGATGTGTTAGCTGGGGCAAAAGTCTGACACCAATCAGGCCCCCGAGGACTGGAGTTGCCATCCATGGTCTAGACTCTAGGGTGCATTGTCTATTGAGGTATTTGCCTTAGCCAAATGAGAGTGAGCAGTAAGCACACAGGCATACGGGTATGCCCACAGATGGTATGACTGGCACACCTAGGTAATGAGAAAAGCCTGAAGGCACTTGTGTACCTACAGTAACTAGCGTATCACAATAATCAGAACACAATAAAGAATAAAACAATCACAAACCGCAAACATAATAACAGTATATGATAGTAGAAGTGTCCTTTTTCTATGTTTTCACTATCTTCCAAGGAGTTATTAAATAAGGGAAATTGTTGACTGGTTTCGATACAGAAATAAAAACAACATTGTAGTAATTACTGTAATGTGTCAAAATGTACGATAAGTATATCTATAGTACACTACATTATTTCATCATCTCATTTATTACATGTATATGCATCGTACATCATTTCCTGACAGTAGCATGATGTACACTTAAAAGCCATAAAATCTGTTATATATGTAAAAAAAAGTATTGCTGGTACCTTTCAGATGATGTGATCTTCCTTTACTCTGGGCTCATATGGGGATAATTTACTTTCTCCCTTGAGTTTCGTTTCAGCCAACATAATAACCATTTCCCTTTCCTTGAAGGAGGTGTCTTCATCGGTATTAAAGTTGGTCTATGCATGCCTATGTGGAAAACCTGTCTGTGTGTGTGTGCCAGAGGAGTCTGGTGGGAGGAGCTATAGGAGGACGGGCTCATTGTAATGGCTGGAATGGAATTAAATGGAATGGTATCAAACACAAACATATGGAAACCACGTTTGACTCTATTCCATTCCAGCTATTACAATGAGCCCGTCCTCCTTTAGCTCCTTGCACCAGTCTCCTCTGGTGTGTGTGCATGCCTGTTTGTTTTGTTTGAGATTTGACAGTCAAACACCTTTCTATTACGTTAACGAAAGGCTACAGCCTATGACAAACTCTGCTAAATGCACAATCACAAATTGGGCTAACCCCACATAATACTTGATTGGTGGGTCATACGTTCTCTGGCACAGTACTAAACAATTAAAATAAATAAGATAAATGATATATAACACATTCACATTTACTCGGGTAAAAATTTAACAAGACATAAATAATCAACCATTTACACTGTAGATAGGATAGACACAATGATAATCTCTCTAGATAAGCATAAAGGATAGACATTAAAGTCACATTTTCTTTGGTAAAATGGTAACTCAAGGTTACAATAAATAAATAGTTCCTGGTTTTCTCATGGTAAAAATCTCTTGAGGACAGACAAAAATGTAAAAGCAGTAGTGATCTAAATAATCAGTCAGAAGTATGTTGAATATCTAGAGTGGTCTTGCTGAAGCAAGCACATTGGCAATCAAAATGTTCCTGAGTTTTTAGAGGAGGCTCATTGTAGTTTTCTACCATCTCTTGAGGATATTTCTAGTTTCCCCTGTAGTTCTTGGATCAGGGACTTGATGATGTGTGACCAGTCCTTGCTGTGTAGAGGAGTGGACAGTGACGGGAATCTCTATATGTAGAGGGGGGAAACCCGTCAAAAAGAGTAACAACTTGTTGTTTTGGCTTGTTTGTGTTGTGAAATTAAATCTATATAAATGTTGCCCCAAAAAAGTGATCATGTTGATTTATAAAGACAGCAAATGAGGACACTGACTTGTATAAGGTGGAGGTGGTCCTCAGTGTGTGAGAGCTGCTCTAGCGCAGTGCTTCTCCTCTGTAGCTCAGTTATTTCCTGCTCCAGCTCTTTGATGAGCCCTTCAGCCCGCCTCTCTGCTGCTTTCTGTTTCTCTTCAGTCACCTCAACAAGCTCCACTGAGTGTTGGAGGTCCTCCATCTTCTTCAGTCTCTCCTGGATCATCTGCTGAAACTTCATCATGGACTTCTTTATCTTAATCTGTGGATGAATCAGTGGAATTCAATCAGAAAAATGTACAATATCAGTCAACTCTCTAAATTGGAAAAACACTTATCTATGGACGCAGTTAAATCAAATCTGCATTTTGGCCTAATGTTTAAAAACCCCGAATCGCTTACAGTACATACTGTATGTACGGATGTATGTGGGTGATTCTTTAACTATGGTACTTTTCTTGTCCCTGGATGAAATAATAAAAACTAAAAAACATTTCTTCTTTTTTGTTTTTGTCATACTTACTCCACCCTAAGGGGAACTTATAAAAAATGTATCATGGCTCAATCATTCTTTTTATTATATAATATGAGGCCTTTTATGCATGGTTTTTACTGTTTTCCCTCTGTCCCTAAGCCAGACTTTGTATCTTCAACCTCGCTTAATTCTAAATTAAATATTTAAATAATGTAGATTTCAAGTACAAATGATAAAATACCATTTATTTCAATTCTACATATTATATATTGTGATACATATCCACATTTTCCTATATTTTTCATAAATAGAACCCTTGTCCCTTGGGGTCACTGTCATTTCCACCACACTGTACAAAATAGAATCCTGGGATCAGTGTTTTAGGTTTGTATATTTAGTAACCATAGCAACAGAAACTCCACAGTGGAACACATGGCTGGATGAAATGGTGTCCTCTACAGGGGGTAATGAAAAGAAGAAAAATCAAGGTAAATATGAGTAAAACTGAGAGTATGTTTATTGGTCGTCATTTCCAAACAGCTCATATTTCACATGGACGTAAAAATAACTGGATACATTTAATTTAATAATGTGTAATTTGTGTATATTTAATGCTAACTCTAAAACTAATATTAGCAGGCTAACATAGCATGAGATTTTAGAGGGAAAGTGGGGAAATGTCATTTCCACCACAGTCATTTCCACCACGGTGTTCATTGTGGTGGTAAAGACAGGTTGTGGTGGAAATGACATTGTTCGTGCTAAACAGCAAATTATTTGGGCTATAATACTGATACTAAATTCAAAAACAGTTTTAACAATATTACAATATTGTTGGTAAATAAGAGAACAATAGATAAGTAGGTTTGACATGATGTCTTGGCTCTTCCTTTAAGATGGCAAGCAATACCACAGCACAGAGGTCAAGATCATACAGAGAAAGAATAAAATCAGATCCACTTAAATATGCAGAGTCCCTCAAGAAGGACAGAGAAAGATACCTGAAGAAAAAGCAACAAGGTGTTGTTAAATCTGTGACAGAAATGCCGAAAAGAGAACAACGAAAAATGAGAAGACAGTGGCGAATTTCTCAACGAAACAGACGTAGGAAAAAAATATATTGCCTATTTTATCTGTTATTCAACTGGTTATATTAAGGTTATGTTAAGGTAATGATGACATAAAGGGTTTGCTCTAGTTTGTACTAGTTTGCTCTAGTTCAGCATGTAGAAAACAGTGAAGAAATGATTTGCTGATTTTTAACACAAATTCATGTTTTTTCATTTTTTGGATTGTTTTTAATTTAAAAATATTGGTGATATGTTTTTGTTCACAAATGCTGTTGCTTATTGATTTGCTCTGGTTCACCACATAGAGCAGTAGAAAAATTGTTTTTAATTGGAAGTTGCCTATCTGTCATTTCCGCCACACACTGTCTCTTCCGCCACGCCATGTCATTTCCACCACAACACATATTTTAAAGTAAAACATATAAAAAACATACAATCAAACCAACTATATTCAGTGGTGTTGATAATTGTGCAGTTATGGCTAAGATTTGTGTATACACTTTGAGAAATATATGATTTTGAGCTATGATAAGAAAATGAAATGTTCCATTGACCTAGTTTTAGGTGTTTTTTAGTGTAAACATTGTAAAATCTTTACAGTTACATTTCTGAAAAAAATAATAAATTACAAATTTGAACAGATATGTGTGTGCTATTTAATCAAATATATTTATAACAGAAGATATTTCATTATTTTCTCTTAAAAATACATGTTTTGTTATGTGATGGAAATGACCGTTTTCTTGGACTGTCAGATAAAAATGGCAAAAAATATATATTAGTAAATACAAATCATCACAGCCAACTTCAGGGAAGGTTTCCAGACAGATTGAGAAACCAACTGATACTAAAAAATTGTTTGTAGAAATGTTTTTATTTTCTGAAACTGTCTAGCTCAAAGAGTACCATAGTTGAAGAATTACCCATGTACAGATTATTACAGATACAGTACCTCTGAACGTTAGGTGTATGTTTGGTACATTTATAAAAAAGTCACTGGCTGAGGGCAGCGTTTGGTGATACACACACACACTCATCTCCCCCCTCCCTGCTCCGTTTTCAGCTACGTTAACAATGTGGGTCGATACACAAGTTAACTTAGCGATGTCAGTTCATACATTACACACATTATTCTTACCTCCCTTCAGTAACAGTTTGGTATGGTATAAAGAATACGCAGACAAGCTTTCATGTTTAATTTAAGTAACGTTTATTGTACTTATCAATGTTTTGGATGAGCGCTCTGTTTGATTCAGTTACTCTCGCTCCGTCTATGTAGCTTCCGGGTATGCTGGAATAAGGACCCGAGCTTCTTCAGTGGGGTTTATCGGCGGTTGGCATCCAACGTTATGGCGCATTACCGCCACCTACTGTACTGGAGTGTGGGCCAGAGACCGGGAGAAACTAAATCCTACCTGCCAGCCCCGTTGCTCTTAATAAAAAAGATAACAAAATATTTGATAGTATATCTAATGACGTTCTACTCAATATACTCTTTAAACTAATTTTCTGTATCCCCTTCTCCCTCATACTACATCTCAGCCTCTCTCTTTACCTTTGTTACTTCCCACACTCTAGCAATACATGCTCCAATGTCTCTGTTTCCTGGTAATAATCACACTTTCCTGTTGGATGCTTTCCTATCACATTTAAGGTATTATTCAACTGGCTGTGTCCCACCCTTAATCTTGTAAAAATAACCTCCTCTCTTCTGTCCCATATCCCCCATCTCCACCTGTAGTGCAGCCACTGGCGAGGTCCGAAACGCCCCACTACATACTCTGAGTCCTTGCCCCTGTATGACATCTAGCCTTCCAATGAGGTCCGGGCTGCCGAACCATACACTACACTTCCATAGTCTATAACAGATCGGATCAATGCAACATACATGGTCCTCAATGAGGAACGCCCAGCCCCCCACTCCTTCCCCGTCAGACAGCGCATCACTTTTAGCACCTTCTTACACTTTCTCACCCCTCTCTCTATGTGTTCTGCCCAGGTCAGTCTAGTGTCAAAGTACACCCCAAGGAACCTGAAGGCCCCCACCCTCTTCAAGTTTCTCCCATATAACCTCAAGCATACCTCATCTCCCACCTTCCTCCTGGTGAAGAACACTGTCTGAGTTTTCTCTACAGTGAACCTGAATCCCCACATTAATGCCCACCGCTCTACCTCATCAATTGCTTCCTGTACCTTCCTGATTATGTCTTCCCCTCTTCCATAAGGCCCCATCATCTCCCAATATCCGGCCGTACCTGAGAGTAAACATAATTTAGAACAAAAGAGGACTAATCACGCTCCCCTGCATTGTACCATTATCCACCAGGTAGCTGCCTGATAGAGACTTCCCCACCCACACCTGGATAGACCTTCCAAACAGGAAATATTTTATCCAGTTGTACATTCTTCCTCCTACCCTCCTGTAGCTCAGTTGGTAGAGCATGGCGCTTGCAACGCCAGGGTTGTGGGTTCGATTCCCACGGGGGGCCAGTATGAAAAATGTATGCACTAACTACAAGAGCGTCTGCTAAAAATTGTAATAATATCAAGCTTGATTAACAACCCTTCCTTCCAAATCATATCATACGCCTTCTCCACATAAAAAAATACAGCTACAACAGTCTCCTTGTTTACCTGAGCCTTCCTGACCTCTGCTTCTAAGCAGAGCACTGGGTCCATAGTTCCCCTGCCCTTCCTGAACCCACTCTGATGTGCCGTTACTAGCCCCCTGCTCTCCAGGAAGTAAGTTAGCCTCTCCGTAATCATACGTTCCATAATCTTACATACATGTAATTTTAAAGCTATTGGCCGATAGATTGTTGGCCTCGTTGGGTCCTTCCCTGGCTTCCGGATTGGTACCACTACTGCCTCCTTCCAGCTAGCTGGTAGTTTCCCCTCCTCCCACCCTCTGTTGTAAAACACCAATACCTTATCCAGTGCCTCATCACTAAGATGGATCAACATAACATAGCACACCTCATCTTTCCCAGGTGAAGTTAACCCAGCCTTACCTATTGCCCTTCTCACCTCTGCCATGGTAAATGGTGCATTCAACGCATCATTTACATCCTCCCTCCTATCCAGCACTCCAGGATGCTCCTCTCTCGTTCTCTCTCTCCCCCTCTCCCCCTCCTCTGACAAATTTGCTGAGCTATGCACTTGGACAAACGCTTTGGCCATCATCTCTGCCTTCTCCTTATCTGTTACTGCCACATCCTTCTCACTCGTCAACATTGGATAATCCCACTCCCTTCTGACCCCACTCATTCTCTTAATCATCCCCCACACCTCTCCCACAGGTGTTGCCCTTCCAATGGTGTCACAGAACCGACGTCAACATGACCTCTTTGCCTGATGGACAGTTCTCCTCACCAGGGCCTGGGCCTGCTTATACTGAATCCGATGTTGGAAGTTATGCATCCCTTTCAGTACTCTAAATGCCCTGTTCAATACCTTTGCCTAGCATCCTGTTAAGAAGTCCTTGCTTTATGAAGGTGGCACATCGCCTCCTCCCACTACATCTCTGTCCCTATGAACCACTACATATCCCTGTATGATAAACTCCAGTCGGTTTGAGCCATGTTTCTTGCACACAAATCACAGCAGGCTTAGCTGGCATATTTACAATGAACTGCTTGAACCCCTGCCCATTAGCCAACAGGCTTTGAGCATTCCATTGTAGTACTATTACCATAACTAAGATCCAGTAATACATGACTCCAGGACCCGAGCTACGGCAATCGGGCTGGCATTGTAGTGCCTGTCCTGAATTGCGCGTTCATGTGAATGGGCGTATTGGAAGACACCATGTCAGTAGTGATGGGGTTATGTAAATGTTTTATATTGTCCTTTATTGTATTATGATAAACCGATTGCAAAGGTTCAATTAAGATAATTCATGATATGTTTAGCTGAGCGGAAAATGTAGGCTTCGATGTTTGTAATGGCTTCATTAATTAATTAATGAGTTTGGTACGTTCTAATGGGAGAGGCTTCCCCTACAAAAGGAGCCTCTCTTTCAGTTCAAGGGGGGACCCTTTTCAATAAGAAGTGTTTAGCTGTCGCTATAATGTATGCTTTTGTGACAGTACTGTTTTCTTTCGGAATCACTATGTAAATAAACATCCTTGCACAGAAGTTATTTTGCGGCTCCGACATCGTTTTATTTGTTAGAGTTTAAGTTTAATATAGGCTTAAGTTTCAGTTAAGATTTTTCAGTTTAGCCTACTCTACACGACAGACTTGGTACATAAAACTGTTGAATGAATGCAATGTGAAAACTCAATAGGCTAACTATAATTTTCCACAAAAAAATGTCATGTATTTGCCTTGCCTTCGTTTTTGTTGCTTCCATGGCGATTGTGACCACCCGATGACCCCTGTGATCAGTCTGGACACACATAGCACAGATGCAGGTCTGATCGCTCCGACAAAACCTGGCCAACTGCCTCCCATGGAGTCTACAGACAGGCTCATCCAGGTTCTTCCACACAGTGACCAGTGGATGGCGCCCTAGAGCCGAGTCTCTGTAGTGAGGCTCCAGGTGGGTCTCACAGTATGAGGCCAGGCACACCAGACATGACTTCACCGCTCTACACCGCTTTTCTGGACAGACATCGCAGGGCACCTCACCTGCTCTGAGTGGAGTTTGGTTTTCCTCCCACGGGGCACCATTATGTAGGGTTGGCTTCGTTTTTAACTGTGGCCTGATGGGGGAAACGGTATAAAAAGGTTGCACACACTCTATAGCTATGAAGTTTTTTACCCATTTTATACACTTTAAATAATTGGGAGTAGAGCATTATATAAAGTGTGAAACTTTCTTTTTATTATGTGCTGTATTTAATGTACTATTTAATGTACTATTTCTTCAGTCAGCACCTATCCTACTGTTTTAGGTGTGTGTAAACTCTTGCTTTTTACCGTATGGGGAAACATGTCATACAGAGGGGACACTGGCAGGCACCATGGACTCTCCAGTACTCCCCGATGCAGCCCAGGCAGAAACGATGGCCACAGGGGATAGAGACTGGATTAGTGAAGTCATCTAGACAGATGCAGCATTGAGGCAGTGCAGACATCCCCTGAGAATAGAATACAATACATTGATTTTTCCCATGAAGGAACTTATTTTTTGGAGTGAAATTAGAAAATGGTATAGTACATGGGTATAGGAAACAATTTCCTGAATAAATTACAGTTGTTTGGAAGCATATCAGTTGCAGGATATTGGGTCAATTTTGATAGTTCTTGTACAGATAAATAAAGGAAGGCAGAATCTAGGAATTTACACGCTCATACACAGAAATGCAAGATCGCATTGTCATCATAGTGATGGTTATAAAACGTCATGGCTGAGTCCCAAATGTCACCCTATTCCCTATGTATCCCTATGGGCCCTGTTCAAATATAGTGCACTATAAAGGGAATAGGGTTCCGTTTAGGATGCAGCCCATATAAAAACAAATGTGTTCCCGGAACAGTGCGTTGTGCAACACTTTATAAATCCTCAGTGTAATCTGAACATTAGTGATAATGCTGCTTCCTCTGTGACTTGGAACAGAGATAGTTAACCCATTAGTGACTAGAGGCCATTGTACAGTAAACTGCCCATAACCATTCATACAAACAAAACATACCACAGATCCGCTGTGACTCTTGAGACCACTTTATCAGCAACACAGTAAACTTATTGGGCAGGTTTCCCGAACACAGATTAAACCTAGTCCTGGACTAAGAAGCACTTTTAATGGAGAATCTCCACAGAACATGTGTTTTAGTCCTGAACTAGGCTTAAATAAAGGCACAGCATCATCAACCACAACATAACCAAATGACCACATACACATGTTAGATGACATCTTACTTTCAGCAACTCTGCTCCTCTACCTCTGGCTCTAGATCCTAGAGAATACAACTCTACAGGCACATACAGCATGACACCACAGTGTAGAAAAACATGAAATGAAAAGTACTTTCATTTATTAATACTAGTGATATTCATATAATAATATAAATAATCCAAAACTCATTTTACCTACCAGCTCTGTACCAAGGATGAAGAATTGTCAAGTCAGGTCCTAGGCCTACAGTGGCACAAGTGTGTATGTGCTGTAAACTCGTACTCTCACAAGATGAGGGCACACCTTGTCACTGCTGGTAAAGGGGAGGAACATTTGGACTATGAACGAGCAGTATTGCAGCTTCCTTACCCCACATGTTCTTATAAACATTCCCTAAAGTGGAGTTGTTCCTTCCTTGTTCACCATGATCAGTTGTACTTTACCCTCTTGCAAATCTTACACATAAAAAAATGTAAATAAAGCATCATTTCACACACACGTGATGACAGCATAATGACAGCGTGTATTCTTTTCCCCATTGCTTGTTATGAGGAAGCCAGCCTCTGCCGAGTCCCCAACAACTGGATTTTCCGGTTCTAAGGGGATAGGTGAAATGAGAAGAGAGCCTGTGACACGACTTCCCCTTTTGGACATTAACAAGGTGACACTCCATCTTAACTCCTCCTCCACATTTAAGAGAACCTCCCCCGGCATTTTTTTTTTTAGTCCAGTCAAGACCAGTATGTAGGGGATCTAGTTTCAGGAGTTTCTCTTACGTCTGCTATGTTAGGTTATGAGGAAACACATTCTATATACACTTTAGGATTTCAATACGTCAGAGGAAGCTAGTGAGGTGTGCCAAGTCCTTTAATTTAGTGTAATATTGAGTGAACACCTAGCCTTTTATGGTTCCTGTATCTTCACTTCGCAGTACTGGATAGAGCTCTCAAACTATATTTGTACTTCTTTATCCAATCGATGTAAATGACCAGTGACTCAGACTTCTTTTTCATGCTGTAGAGTTAAAAGTAAGGGTAAAGATTACCGGCGAAGGACAGGCCAAAGAATGAGTAGATGTGTGATTTTTCCAGCACGTCATAAAAAGACACCTGTCCTTTCTCGTAATCCACATACACACGGACTGTTTGGGGTGGTAAGTCTTTTTGACCGCCTTCTTCCGGTTGACAGTCTTCTTGGAAACTCTGACTTCCCACCTCCCAGTAATTGCGTCCAGAGTTGAAGCCCTTTTCTCCCAAGACCACTGAGTAGCAGTCAAAACTCTCTGGGTTGTCAGACACAGTCTTGGATGTTTTGGCTTACTTTATTTGTGTCCCCTCTTCAGAGAGCTGTAGCCAATGATTAGCAGTGTTGGGGTCCAGAATGACTTCATCCGAGGGGCAGAAATGTGGGCCAGTATTTCAATTAGGTATGTAACATTTGCAAACGTATACCACAACGAAGGGCCAGATCATTGTTCTTAATAAACTATAATTTTGTTATAATTTTAATAACAATTTATATCACCTCTGAACTCTTGCATTCTCTTAAGTTCTGTAAGAAAATAGATAGCAAGTCAAAAGAATAGAATAATAGATTCTTTAAAATGCTTATTAAAAAAAATATTTCCTTAAGTGCTTTTATTTCTCCCATATGTTCTCATCAATTTGAGAAAAGGCTCTCCTCACAGTTCCCACACACAGATCAGTGTTAACACTAACCCTGGACCATTTCTTAGTGGATGGAGGGGTGCGAACTCTACAGCCAAGAGAATAGAAAATCATTATCTCAGGAGTTCAGCAAGTTTTCAGTTCATGCATTTATATTGATGAGATAGACCAACCCTAACCCTTTGCCTTAATGCCTGTCTGCCTGCTTTATATAGCAAGCTACGGCCACATGACTCACTGTCTGTAGGAGCAATCCATTTTCATGAACGGGGTGGTGTACCTAATGTACCTAATGTGTGTGAGAGACAGGGACACTGACCTGTAGGAAGTGGAGGTGGTCCTAAGTGTGTGAGAGCTGCTCCAGCTCAGTGCTTCTCTTCTGTAGCTCAGCGATTTCCTGTTCTAACTGTGAGCCCCTTAGCTTGCCTCTCCGCTGCATTTTGCCTCTCCTCTGTTAGCTACCTTGAGAATCTTAGTTTACCTTTTGTTATAGAATGTAACAGTGCAGTGAAATTATTTCACTGTCCACTTCTTTCTCAGTACTTTTCTAATTAAAAAATATTAAACGTAAGGTTAACTACTTCAAAAGCAGGTTATTTGGATAATACTGTACTATAAACTGATCAATTAATTGAATAATACTGATTGTTTTTATATACATTTTCCCACTGCTGGCTAAATCCACATTATGACAATCCAGTGTGGTAATCTAACATGCTTTATTTCTGTCAGGACTTACTTTGCTGAGCTCCACTGAGTGTTTGATCTCCTCCATCTTTGCATGTCTTTCCTGGATAATCTTCTGCACCTCTGCCTTGGTGAACTTAAGCTCAGCCTGTGGAAAATTCATGTAAATAATGCATGAAGGAAACTGTTGAAGGGGGGCTGATTTCCTGGTTTATCCTCGGTTTCAATTCTCCTCATTAGGAAATGTGACTGAGAACGAAATTTGGGTCTTGGAGGCATGCTTTGAGGTGGGTGTCTCTTGTGTGTGTGTGTTCGAATGTGGGAAGCGCTTGTACTTTCACTCTGCCAAAACACTTGACAGTTACAGTCACTCATCCTTCTAGATAACTTGAAACAGTTTAACCAGGTCTTGTATCTGGAAGTAGCCTAGACTAGCTAGCAAGCTAGCCAACTTCTTTCGCCAATTAGCTTCAGCCAGCTTGTGTGCAACCATGGCAAAGTTGGTTTGACTTTGGATAGCCTATCTCTGGGGCTAGTTAGGGACCGTCAATAAATTACACAATGTAAATGGGACAATATTTTCACATCTTTTAGTAGTCTCATTAAATGCTTTCAACATTTGTATATGCATTTCTACAATTTATAGTTGGTTTGTAAGTAATTGACATTTGGAGCTATTGGCATTTTAAGATATTGTCCCATATACATTGTGTAATTTACTGATGGTCCCTAATTGCCCTCATAGGGATATCTAATGTCAAACAAAATTGACCATGGGTATTACGATCAGGTCGGGTGCAGCTGCGCTCCAAATTGATGATTACTTGGGTGCTGCCAGCTGTGGGCATGTGGGCAGGATTGAAATAAACCCAACCTAAGGAAAACTGTTATGGTACCCTTCATTCCGTGACATACCATTTCTTCCTAATCATCTCGCAAATCTTCGTTTTGGATGTGACTGACTGTAATGCTGTCATGTCATAGTATTGTGTGGACCAGGGGAGAGTTAGTAGATAAGTGGTTTGCTGCCACAGAGTCTACATTCCGTTATGTCAGAGGAGATTACTGATGTTGAGCTTAGAATAATTGATGGACAGGATATAGTGACGGGGTAAAGGGTAATAACATCAAAGAATGGGAGTGCCCATGATGATTACCAGATGTTCGTGGAGAGGCTTGTAACAGAATGTATATATATATAGAGAGTGGATCTTTGTTCTGGAGTTAGGAAGATGGCAGAGGCAGGGCCATGTCCTTCGTCTGTTATAACTACCCATGGTACCAAATTAAATATATTGTATGAACTCCACATCAAGAGTGTCTAAGTACATCCTTACATTCGTAATCACTTGATACCCTAGAAACTCATCATAACACTGACTTTAAGACCAAAATAATCCTTTTTACACTTTGTAGTCAATTTTAACAATATAATAAATGTTTCTGACTAATATCGATCCTACATATGCCGTTTTTTTCTACCAGATCAATTGTTTATTGCCTTCTGTTGTTCTTTAAGGAGAGATCTAGAAAAGAATGATTTAATACATTTAATACATGTCTTATCTTTTGTTTGACTCCCTCCTCCTCAATGGGCACAGTATTGTGACACTTGTGGTCTGTCTCGGTACACAAAACATACAAGCAGTTCTGGTCACTCCTACAGAACAGCTCCAGGAGTCTCTCGTGCTTCTTACACATCATGTCCTCCAGGTTCTCCACAGGGTCAATCAGCTTGTGTCTCTTCAGAGTCACCACTCTCTGATGAGGCTCCAGGTGAGTCTCACAGTAAGAGGTCAGACACACCAGGCAGGACTACAGGGCCTTGAGCTTCATTGTAGTACAAACATCACAAACCACCTAACAGAGTTTGTGGAGACCTCAGGTTTCACATAGAAATGTTTCTTACATTTTGGACACTGGCAGATCTCACTGTCATCCCAGTGTCCACCAATCCAATACAGGCTTTGCAGAAGGTGTGGCCAGAAGGAGTGGTAACTGGATCAGTGAACACATTCAGGCAGATAGAGCACTGGAACTGCTCTTCTGACAGAAGGCTTCTATCAACATTCAATGATGACATCTCTATGGGGGGAGATTACGTTATTATTATTACATTATTCTGGGTCTTGAATCATCCATATACCTTTAGCACAGTATTGATGAGGTTGGTAAGAAATTACTACAACCCAAATACTGTAAAATACCCATGTCAAATATGTAAATATGTTAAAAAAATATATACATAAGTACAACATTTTATGCAGCTAAAGGTGAACTAGACTGCAAACAAAGACTTGTACCTGTATCATCAATAATAAGACTGGTCTCCACCCTTTTGATAATTACTTACTGTATATGCGTGTAACCCAACACCTCTAACCAAATAACCGAAACCTCAAGATAAAAACATCAGTTTCTTTCAATTTATCAAAGAGAAACACAACATAAAACATCAAGTAAAGACGTAAGTAAGATGAAAAATGTAGGCATACCTGTTTTTTATGTTTTCTTTAGCTAGATTTGTCTGGGCTCATTTTTGTCAATGCAGATGGGAATCATCACCACAAGAATGAAAACAATCAAACACACATGCTCAGAACTGGTACTGAATAATATTCCCTTTAGAAGGGAGGAGGATGAACGTTTGAGAGGTAGGAGCTGTGTCATCATTTCGCTGAAGGTGAAACTTAAAACTCTCACACAAAACATTCACAGGTGAACCCTACATTATCAGGTTTAGTATTTTCAAACCTTTTAAAATCTCACAAGACATGGACCAAAGACAAACATACATTTATTGTTGAAAATCCTTGTCCTATTTTTACAGTGTACATTTAATATGTAAATTGGCATGCAATGCTAAAGTGCAAGTCAGTGAACAATACTGTCTTCATCATAGATACAATTAAGGCATGTTACATTCTAGACCTGGGTTCAAATACTTTGAACGTTTGCTTGAGTCTGCCAGGAGTGCCAGATGGGCGGGATTTGCAATTTTGAGATTTACCTATTGGTTTATTAAGCCAGGCAAGCTCAAATAGGCACAGATAAAGAATTTGAAATGATTTTCAAGTATTTTAAACCCATGTCTGTTAGATTCATCTTCATTATGCTATTTAATCTAGATTTTAATCAACAGGATACATGCCATAAAAAACACACAAACAAAAAACAACCCAATCATCCTATCTACCAACCTATTAAGATTATATGTTAAAGGTGCAATATGCAGAAATCGCACCGCCATTTCCTGGTTACTAAAATTCTAAATCAGTTAATGCGACAAAACAATCAATGTATAGTGTAGAGAATCATTATACAATCTTAAACACTGTGAAATATATTTTCAATAACTGAAAATATCATTTTTTCAGCTGTTTGAAGCTGATGTGCAAAACTGAAAGTGAAAGATGCAAAAACTAAACTTAAGAATGGGAAGCATAGAAATAGCACACATAGAACAGATCTACTGCTTCTTAGACCTGCAATCAATGAGTGACAGACCTATAACTCAGATTTCTATGTGAATTTGGTCAGGCCACCCAAAAAGTTACATATTGCAGCTTTGAGGTAAGGGAGAGTGGGGTACGTTGAGCAAAAGGGTTAGTTGAGCCACCCCTTGTTTCTAGGAAAGCATACATAAAATGAATCAAGTGACCAAATATTTAGGAAGAGGTCATCATTTCATGGAGTCTGTGAAGGAAGAAACCACATGGAAAGAGTGGCAAGCAAGTTAGGTCCCAAAAAATGATTTTCACAAATTCAAATGCATTTATTGTTTTATAAGTTTCATGATGTTTGTATCTAAACCAAAGTAGATTATTTTACAATTGTTTTATACATCAGTTGGGGTCTAATAAATATGAGGCCCTAAACCTATCATGAAAGTGCATTCTTATAACTGTGTGGGCTAATATAGTCAAAATGTTTGCCTTGGGGTTAGTTGAGTCAATGGCCATGGGCTAAGTTGAGCCATTGGCCACCATACCCTATACAAATGATGATTACATGTTGTCAGTTTTATGCATAACATGCATAGTATTTTTGCAATGTGTCATGTGTTACAGGAGGGGGTCACAGTTCCGGAGTGACCCACTAGGTGTCGTCCTCCAAAAACCTTAGGCACCTCCTCACTCACAGTCTGGACTAATCATTATCTTATTGGTGTCACCTGTGTCTACCTGTTCACCTGTGTATTTATGCCCTCACTTCCCTGTTTTCCCTTGCTCTGTTTTCTCTGCTAGTTCTCGATGCCAAACAGTACTAATCAGTGTCTGATCGTGAGACGTATGTACAGGTACTTGAGAAGTGTTCTCCCTGTGTCATTATTGTTTTCAGTCATAGTTAGTATTTCGTATGTTTGCTGTCAGCCTGTTTTTGGAGACCAATTTGCTCCTCCTTTATTTTTTTCGGGACAAGTCCGTTATTTTGTATCCTGGTTTTGGGACCACCAGTAAAGATCCTTGTTTCACCATCTCTGCCTACTGTCTATCCTGCACTGCACCTGGGTCACACCTCACACCAACCCTTACAGTAATGCACATGAACTCAAGATAGTACATTTCTATTGTTATAGAGCAGACATCATCATGTCCCGTGTACACAAACGTAAAACAAGCAAGGGTCTAGCCCCCATGAGGTTCTTGAGAGAGCAGCAAGGGAAGTGAGAGAAGGGAAGAAGTCCATTCGAGCATCAGCAAGGGATGAAAAAATTGATTGAATCACAAAAAATAAAACAAACATTTAGCTGTGCAAAAGAGAGGCTATGATAGAGTAGCAGAGGCACATACTGTATGGTCTTATCTGATGACATGGAGTCTGAGCTTGCTAAACATATCAATAATCTTTCGGACCAGTTTCATGGGCTTAGTAGCCTCAAATGCAGAGAACTAGCCTACGAAGTGGCACATCGAAACAACATCCCTTTCCCAGACAACTGGTCAAGAAATAGAAAGTTATGGGATATTGAACAGAGAGATCTGTATGTGAATGTAGACATATTTGAGATATACAATATACCCATTCCATGAATTAAACTTTGACCTAACAGCACCGTCAACCACTGTCACAGGACACCACTACCCACTTACCCCAAGGCGGCTCAACTTACCCTGTCCCTATGCTCAACTTACCCCATACCCGGTGTAAGTTGTGCCAAGAGACCACATTATTTTGGAAAGGCTATGTTTTCAAAACTGTTATGTTTACACGAATTCTGATTATTTTCAGGGAGACACCACATCCTGAAATATATGTGGATATCTTTGTTAGAAAGAAAACTATATTTCCCTTGACGTAGTGATGCTGAATGTAAAAAATTGTTAAACATACCCTACTCTCCCCTATTTTCTACACACAGAATTGTAGTCTTTCAGAGTTGTCGTCAGAGTTGTAGTCTTTCTCAACAGGGTTTAACTGACCAGGGGCCTAGGGGGGCTGGACACCACTATAATAAATCAGCTTGTTATCACCATAACAAATATCAATATCAAGGCACTTTAAGCCACCGCTAAGAGTCAGTTTATGATTTTTACACGGTTTCCCTACCAAGATTATTTGTCAAGGTATTTTCTGCAGACAGAATTGTAGTCTTTCAGAGTTGTTGTCAGTGTGTTTCTCAGCATTGCTTGATCAAACTCTTTTCATTGATCGGACAGATCACAATGGCATCTGACTGTTTATCACAACAGTACAGATAAAAGAACGGAAACAACTTATCCTTAAAGTTGTCCTCCATGAACGTATAGATATGATTCCTCTCCTTCACGTCGTAAAACGAAACCTGGCCCTCTTCGCAATCCACATACACCCCAACCCTCTTTGGCTTGGGGTCAAGGGTCAGAGATAACGGCGGGGTCGTGGAGGCCCTATACCTCTGGCCTTTCTTCATGGCCAGCGCCCAGTAGCCCTGGGAAGAGCTGATGGCGATACGCCCCTTCCTGTTGACTGATGCCTTGGCCACGCCTAGGTACCAGTCATCCTTGTCCCCCACCTGGACCTAGATAGATAGATAGATAGATAGATAGATAGATAGATAGATAGATAGATAGATAGATAGATAGATAGATAGATAGATAGATAGATAGATAGATAGATAGATAGATAGATAGATAGATAGATAGATAGATAGATAGATAGATAGATAGATAGATAGATAGATAGATAGATAGATAGATAGATAGATAGATGGAAAGACGAACAGTTTTGGATGTTGTTTTGTTTTTGAAAGCTAGGCTACGGTACATAATCGCAATCAACAAACCTCCCAGTAGTGGCGTCCCGTGGTGAAGCCCTCGCGACCCAGGACAATGACCACCGTGTCGAAACGCTCTGGGATGTCCGGGAGGTCCTGCCAAGCCCCCAGGTGCCTCACTTGACGGCGGTCCTCCGAGAGCTGGAGCCACGGGTTGGCTGTGTCTGGGTCAAGGGTCAGGTCCGCTGGAAACAGGGAGGGAGGAGAAATGTGTTAGAGATGTTTCAATTGTAAGAGTACTAACAGAGAAATTAATGAATAAACTTGTGGGCAATTTTACCAGCTATCGATAGTTCAAGTGTGAAATGGAGGATGTGAACATATTAATATATCTACTGCTGTACATATTGTTAGTTGTTAGTATATATTTTTGGTGTATATAAATATAGATTGCATTTGGATTACTGATACAGTGTTATTTGGGTTGTTAACTGAATTCATCCTGACATTTGTGATTTCTTGTTTCTAGTTTTGATTATTATTTGTGTACTTGTTTGACATTTTTACTGCACTGTTAGGAGCTAGTAACACAAGCATTTCGCTGCACCTGCTAAAACATCTGCTAAACTGTGTACGGGACCTATAAACTTTGATTTGATTTGATTTTGATTTGAATGCCTACCTGTGTATTTAAGAATCTTCTTCAGCTCTGTGAAAATGGACACAAACCACAATTCAATGATTTCGAAACAAAACACATCACTTCTTGTTCAACAATTTGCAGAGACCAAGAGGTTTGGAAATACGGTAATAGTAAGAGAAACCACACATTTCGGTCCTTTATTGAAAAACCTACCAGTGTCCACCAGTTTGTCAATTTCCTCACTCATCGTCTCTTCCAATTTGGACATGGCTCTCCTGATGATCCCAACACACACTTCAGTATGTACATGGGTCCCAGACCAGTCCTTAGTGGCTGGAGGGGTACACAGGGCTGGGAAACTCTACAGCGAGAGATAGGAAAAACAATCAGTCAATTTAGTCAATCTATACGATATACACTGAGTGTTCAAAACATTAAGAACACATTTCTAATATTGAGTTGCACCCCCTTTTGCCCTCAGAATAGCCTCAATTCGTCGGGCATGGACGTTGAAAGCGTTCCATAGGGATGCTGGCCCATGTTGACTCCAATGCTTCCCACAGTTGTGTTAAGTTGGCTGGATGTCCTTTTGGTGGTGGACCATCCTTGATACACATGGAAAACTGTTGAGCGTGAAAACCCCAGCAGCACTGCGGTTCTTGACACAAACCGTTTTACCTGGCACCTACTACCATACTCCGTTCAAAGGCACTTAAATATTTAGTCTTGCCTATTCACCCTCTGAATGGCACACATACACAATCCTTCTCTCAATTGTCTTAAGGATTAAAAATCCTTCTTTAACCTGTCTCCTCCCCTTCATTACCCTGACTGAAGTGGATTTAACAAGTGACATCAATAAGGTATCATAGCTTTCACCTGGACTCACCTGGTCAGTCTGTCATGGAAAAAGCAGGTGTTCCTAATGTTTTGTACAATCAGCATATTTGTGTGCTATATTTCTTATTTTGTGATAAAAATTTGGGACAAAGAAAATAATGACAAGACCGAACCAAATCTGTGTGCGATATTTCTAGACTACAATGTGTACATATTCTGCTATGTGTTATTAATGAAATCGGAAATCCCTCCCACCTGTAGGAAGTGGATGTGGTCCTCTGTGCGTGAGAGGTGCTCCAAGTCTGTATTCCTCCTCTGTAATTCAGTGATCTCCTGCTCCAGCTCCGCTATCAGGTCCTGGGACCACCTTGTATTAATAGGGAGACCAGACACCATAGTGTTAGCTCCAGGAACCTTTTTAGTAGGATAAAACCGGATACAAGGTACAGAGCATGATGGGTACTGTAGTACTTCCTCTACACACCTCTCTGTCTCTCTCTGCTTCTCCTCGATAGCCAGCACCAGCTCAGCCTGGGTCCTCTGGATGGACCGAATCAGCTCCTGGAACACCTGTATGCTGTCCTCGATCTCCCTCTGGGCACTGGACTAAAGGGGGAAAGAGATTGTCATTACTTAAAGCTGGTATCCTTAATAGTGAAACTGCCACGTCCGTTTGCGATATTACAACAACAAAGAAGTTACTGCAAACAACAAACACTGTTTTTTCTCTCGGACATCACTGCATGCACGATAGAAAAGCCGCATATGTAACGCTCCTCATCTGTGCTTGTCAACAAAACAAAAACAATAACAACGGCCTTGGGGCGGACAGTGGATCTGTTTCCCACTACTTTAAGGTAAAGAAGTATTACATTTTGGGGTATAATTTTGGGGTATACAGGAGATGGTCAACATTGAATAATATGGTAATAACAGTATTGGGCTCATAAGCCTATGCATATGCATAAACTCTAATATGCATATTAGTGTTTTGAATGAATCCCTGTCAATTTCCACAACAACCATGTTTTACACTGTTTCAACCTGCTGTTGAACTTCTTTCTTCAAATTGATCATCACAGTAAATTGAGTTTTAAAAGTATGATAGGCCTACTGTTTTGATGATAAGTGTTGGATGTGATTTTCAATAGCATTTGCATTGATGTCAGAGTGGCTAGAGGGACAATAAAGCCCTGAGTACCAGGCCATTAGGATCTGATGGCCGTTAGCAAGTTGGGTACTATCAATGTCCAGAGTGCATAAGAGTAGATTACCGTGACAACGGACACATGGAAATTTACTGCGGTCAAGACTCATGACTGCCGGTGTGGTGGTAATATGGTCACCGCAACAGCCCTAATCAGAGCCCTATGCACCCTGGTCAAAACTAGTGCACTACATAGGGAATATGGTGCCATTTAGGATGCAAACTCTTTTGCCTTTATGGCTGATTAGTTCGCTTTGGATGTGCCAGGATGTTACGGGAGACCCATAACCCCTCCCACAAGGCAACCATTAGGTTGCCTAACTAGAATCAATTTAGATTTTGTTTTTCTACATCTCAATAAAGTTTGCAAGTGCTTCGAAGCAAAGATCAAATATATCCAGCAAAGATCAAATATATCCAAAATCCAACAGAAGCCATGTATTCTGGTCCCCACATTGGGCTAATGTCCAAAGCAAAATTATATTCTAGAATCCAGCAGTTTATTTAGTCAATTACATCAGATATTGACTATATGATAAAATATGTTGTGCAGTATAAATCCCAACTGTCAACATGACAAATTAGCATCTATTTTACCACTGGGTCAAAAAAGACTGTGTCCGAAATGGTACCCTATTCCCTATGTAGTGAACTATGTAGGGATTAGGGTACCATTTCGGACGCAGGCAAGAACTCACTTTATTCAGCTCCACTGAGTGCTTGATCTCCTCCCTCTTCTTCAGTCTTTCCTGGATCATCTGCTGTACATCTATCTCTGTCTTCTTTAGCTGAGCCTGTGGAGAACAGACACTTCCTTCATAAAGTATTCACACCCCTTGACTTTTTCCACATTTTGACGTGTTACAACCTGAATGAAAAATTGATTAAATTGAGATTTTGTGTCAATGGCTTATACACAATACCCCATAATGTCAAAGTGGAATTATGTTTTTAGATTTTTTAAAACTAATTAATACTTTTTCTAAAGCTGAAATGTTTTGAGTCAATAACTATTCAACCCCTTTGTTATGGCAAGCCTAAATAAGTTCAGGAGTAAAAAAAAAATGTGTTTACCAAGTCACAGAATAAGTTGCATGGACTCTGTGTACAATAATAGTGTTTAACATGATTTTTGAATGACTATCACATCTCTGCACCCCACAGATACAATTATCTGTAAGGTCCCTCTGTCGAGCAGTGAATTTCAAACAGAGATTCAACCAGAAAGACCAGGGAGGTTTTCCAATGCCTCGCAAAGAAGGGCATCTATTGGTAGATGGGTACAAATAAAAAAAAGCAGATATTGAATATCCCTTCGAGCATGGTGAAGTTATTAATTACACGTTGGATGGTGTATCAATACACCCAGTCACTACAAAGATACAGGCATCCTTCCTAACTCAGTTGCCGGAAAGGAAGGAAACTGCTCAGGGATTTCACCATGAGGCCAATGGTGACTTTAAAACAGTTACAGAGTTTAATGGCTGTGAAAAGAAAACTGAGGAAATTGCAAAGAATTTGGCAAAGAAATTAACTTTATGTCATGACTACAAAGCGTTATGTTTGGGGAAAATCCAACACATCACATCATATTTTCAAGCATGGTGGTGGCTGCATCATGTTATGGGTATGCTTGTCATCGGCAAGGACTAGGTTTTTTGGGGGATAAAAACAAATTGAATATAGCTAAGTACAGGCAAAATCCTAGAGGTAAACCTATTTCAGTCTGCTTTCCAACAGACACTGAGAGACAAATTGACCTTTCAGCAGGACAATAACCTAAAACACAAGGCCAAATCTACACTTGAGTTGCTTACGAAGACGATATTGAATGTTCTTGAGTGGCATAGTTACAGTTTGACTTAAATCGTCTTGAAAATCTATGGCAAGACTTGAAAATGGCTGTCTAGCAATGATCAACAACCAACTTGACAGAGCTTGAAGAATAATGGGCTAATGTTACACAATCCAGGTGTGGAAAGCTGTTAGAGACTTACCCAGAAATACCCACATTTTTGTCATTTAGCAGATGCTCTTATCCATAGCGACTTACAGTTCTTTTTTTAATACCCCCGTGGGAATCGAACCCACAACCCTGGCGTTGCAAACGACATGCTCTACCAACTGAGCTACATCCCTGCCGGTCATCTCCTCCCCTACCCTGATTGTGCGCCACCCATGGGTCTCCCGGTCGCGGCCAGCTACAACAGAGCCTGGATTCAAATCAGGATCTCTAGTGGCACAGCTAGCACTGCGATGCAGTGCCTTAGACCACTGCGCCACTCGGGAGGCTAACAATCACTGCCAAAGGTGATTCTAACATTTATTGACTCAGTGGTGTGAATACTTATGTAAATGACATATTTCTGTATTTCTTTTTCAATACATTTGCAAAAATGTCTAAATACATGTTTTCACTTTGTCATTATGGGGTATTGTGTGTCGATGGGTGAGAAAAAACATCTATTGAATCCATTCTGAATTCAGGCTGTAACACAACAAAAAGTGGAATAAGTCAAGGGGTGTGAATACTATCTGAAGGCACTGTAGGTGCGAGATCATTTATCTTACAGTAGGCAGTCTATAGCCTGGTCCCAGATCTTTTTACACAACATGTTGACAATGACAATGATTGACAAGGAAACATACCGGAATTCAGGCTAGGCAGCCTACTCTCTTTCAAAAAAATCTAGGGCTAGGCCTCACAAACTGTAGCGTGTTATTGGTGGATTTATGTACCAAATACACTTGTCCTCTTCTAAAATGTACTTTTACAGCCTCAATGGCAATCATTGTGTCAGTTTTATTAGTAGCTGACCATAAATGTCTGCAATCATTTGGCCATAATGTGATAAAGTTCAAATGGACTATTTTTTTTTTTTAGCTGTATTTAGCTTCTGATCGCTGCATCAGGCCTGAACGGCACAATAGTTACTGTATGTCTTTGAAAATGATAAACCAGGGGGGATTGGAGGGACGCCATGTGCGACTGACGTGTTTTCCGTTTGCTCCCGTGGTATTTTTAAAGTTTATGTGAATTTAGCAGCAAAACCGTATTTATTTTCATATATTATTTTGGTGATCCCTTCCCGTAAAAACCAAGACTACTTTACTTCCAAATATCAGCATGTCGACGAAACATAAGGCCAAAAGCATGACTTTGAGAAAACCCGGCCTACAAGACACACTCTCATCACCGCCCTCCCCTGAGCCTGACGACCCGGGGACTGATACTCTACCCGGGGGGGCGGCTTGGCCTGGCGGCGCCGAAGTGAACATTCTCGAGGCCATCAAACTACTACGCTCTGAGATAGTTGAAATGAAAACGGAGGTGGTTGCTACGATTGAGGCCCGAATAAAGGAGGTTTCTGATACTTTAAAAGCAGATCTAACCATCCTGCGGAACGAGACAGTGCCGGCAATCGCATCACTCAAAACAACAATGGAGTCGCACACTACAACGATTGCAGCACTGGAGACCTTCGCTACAAATGTCTCCGACTTAACTACATCCCTGGAGGCTGACGTGAAACGCCTAGCTGCGGACTTGAAAAAGGTGAAGGAGAGCTGTGTAAGTTTGGAGGGATTCTCTCGCCGCAATAACCTGAGACTTGTATCAGTCCCAGAGTCAGCGGAAATGCCTCGCGCCACGGATTTCGTTTCTGGGCTGCTGAAGGATGTTCTAGCCTTGGATGAGAAGCCCCTGATTGATCGTGCCCACCGGTCGCTGCGCCCAAAGCCCCGGGAGGGGGAGAGGCCCCGTGACATAATTCTTCGAGTGCACTTTTTCCATGAGAAGATGGAGATTCTCCGACGAGCCCGCAATACCACTCTGAGCTTTAAAGGACAGAGCTTCTCCATCTACCAGGACTACTCCCCCACTGTTTCCAGGCAGCGCGCAGCCTTTGGACAGGCCAAACGACTACTTCGGGACCACCCAGGTGTGAAGTACGGACTGCGATTCCCGGCCCGTTTATGGCTATCTCATGATGGTAAAGACTACACATTTGAATCTCCGGATGAGGCTCTCTCTCACATTCAACGTCACATCAAGAAGTCTTGAACTTGCTCATAGTTCAGCAATTGTTGCTAGCGAACTGTGGATAGTAAGTAACCCACCTGTGGTACAACTGTTTAGCTACAACATGCTAATTTTGTATAGTTGGGGGGTTGGCGTACCCATTCAGGCTTATTTGATGTGATCTAATGTTTTGATCATCTAGTGTGCTTGCCTTACAAGCATTCAGTCACTTTAATCTCATTGTATTGCGGTTTTACTATACTCCTGTGTTTTCCAGGCTGTCTTGCTCACCTATTCAGTTTGTTTACATAGTGTCTCAGTGACTCAAAATATTCTTGGTTATTTGCTCACTGCAGCCGTTTGCATTGACCCAGTAAACAGTAAATGCTTCCCGAGGCGACACGTTTTTTTGGGGTCTTCACTTAAATTTTAAGGCTCAGAGCGTCATTTATGCCCAGCAAGCGTTAAACGTTGCGCACACGTAGTTTTTTGGTCTTGGTTGTAAGCTGTCTCAGCATTCAACTAGACAACTATTATAATAATAATAATTATTATCATTTTTGATTGTCTTACTACGATTTCCTTACTTCAAATTAGGTTTTCGGCTGAGAGCCGTTACACATTCTATTTATTTTCTTTATTTTCTCTCTCAAATGCCTGCTATAAGACTGGGAATATAATTATATACATCTACAAGTGGTGCTTTTGTAATTTCGTCTGCACAAGGGATTCACCTTAATTTCTTTTATTTAAAAAATGATTATCTCTTTTTGCTGTTTGATCCACTAACAAAACACGACTTTAAAGAGCGGGACTGTGGGTTTAGGTTTAAGACCGCACTCTCACAGACATACTGTGCGAAGAGAACATGCTCTATTTAGGCTTGTACCTCGTTTGGGGAGGTACTGTCTGGGATGGGGGGAGGGGGTGGGGGGAGGGGTTGAATTGTTCAGTTCTAATGTTGTCATTCTGTCTTTTTTGTTTTTTTTTCGGTACTTTTTCTCAACATCTACCACCGTACATTATTACTCTGAGACAAGTTATACTGGGGTTTCTGGGCGCTCATTGCTTTTCCATTCTATGCTCTAATGACAGGGTTGTATAACGGGAATGCCCAGAGGGGCCGAAACAATGCGATCAAATACATTTCGTGGAACACCAAAGGGGTTAATAACCCAGTGAAACGTAAGAGGGTGTTGACACACTTAAAGGGTTTGAATGCAAATGTTGCATTTCTACAAGAGACTCACTTGAGGACTGGTGAGCACTTCAGGATGCGTAGGGACTGGGTTGGTCAAGTGTTCCACTCTAACTTTCATAGTAAATCAAGAGGGGCTGCCATTTTGGTTGATAAAGTCACTCCCTTTGTAGCTTCTGGGGTTATCGCTGATCCTAAGGGACGATACGTCATAGTAACCGGTAAACTGTTTTCTACCCCTCTTGTTTTGGCTAGTGTTTATGCTCCCAATTGGGATGACACAAGTTTCATTTCTTCCTTTTTGTCTGCTATACCCAATTTAGACTCTCATTTATTGATTTTAGGGGGGGATTTCAACTGCAAAATGTCCCCAGTTCTTGACAAGTCCTCACGAACAACTACAGGCCCATCTAAATGTGCCCTACTTATTCAAGCCTTTCTTCAGAAATATGCCATGTTTGAGGCCTGGCGTTTCCTACATCCTACAGATAGACAGTATTCCTTTTATTCTCATGTTCATCAAACATACTCCCGGATTGATTACTTCTTTTTGGACAAAAAACTTTTGCCTAACCTTCGGCAGTGTACTTACAAGAGTATTGTTATTTCGGACCATTCTCCATTAGTGCTTGAACTAGAGTTTCCCCAGCGACCTCCTATGTGTTATCAATGGCGTCTTAACCCCATTTTACTCTCAGATAAGGAGTTTGTCAATTTCATTTCTTCTGAAATCACCTTATTCCTAGAAACTAATTCAACACCAGGTATGTCCTGCTCTACCATATGGGAGTCTCTCAAAGCATACCTACGTGGCCAAATTATTTCTTATACAGCCAACCAAAACAGAGTTCGCTCTCAGCGACTTCGGGACCTGAGCGAATCCATAGCCACATTGGATGAGAAGTATGCCACGGTTCCTTCCTCTGATCTGCATAAAGAGCGCCAACTACTCCAATCTGAATTTGATGAGCTTTCTACCAGGCAAGCTGAACAGCTACTCTTGCGAGCTCGGTACAGAGTGTATGAACAAGGCGACAAGGCCAGTAAACTCCTTGCACATCAGATCCGTAAATCTGAGGCCTCACGTTTAATCCCACAAATAAGGACCCCGTCTGGTGCCACCACAGTTATACATAAAGAGATCAATGATCAATTCAAACAATTTTATTCTGCGCTATACACCTCTGAATCCCCTCAAGACCCTTTGCTGATTGATTCCTTCTTTAACGGCCTGAATATGCCTTCAATTGATACAGACACCCATGACTATCTAGAAGAAGAATTTACACCTGAGGAGATTGCAACAGCAGTGTCCGCAATGAAAAGCGGTAAATCACCGGGTCCGGATGGTTTTCCAACCGAATTTTACAGGACGTTTTCTGGTCTGCTTTGCCCATTCTTGTTTCGACTATTTGCAGAGTGCCTTAATACCTCAAAGCTACCGCCTAGTCTTTATCAAGCTTCAATTTCATTACTATTAAAGAAAAACAAAGACCCTCTGGAATGTGGATCCTTTCGCCCAATCTCGCTTTTAAACTGTGATTACAAAATCCTAGCCAAGCTTTTAGCCATCCGTATGGAAGGCTCGCTGCATCAAGTAATACACTCTGACCAGACTGGCTTTGTGAGAAATAGGCATTTGTTTTTCAATATTAGGCGCCTTATGAATATACTGTACTCCCCTGCGTCGGAGGACCCAGAGGTGGTGGTCTCACTTGATGCAGAAAAAGCGTTTGACCGCGTTGAGTGGGATTACCTAACAGCCACCCTTTATAGATTTGGCTTTGGCCCCAAATTCATTGCGTGGATAAAGATTCTTTATTTTTCCCCCATGGCTTCGGTACGGACTAACAACTTGTCCTCTGACTATTTTCCCTTGCACCGCGGATCCAGACAGGGCTGTCCACTCTCCCCCTTGTTGTTTGCTTTGGCAATCGAACCTCTCGCCATTGCATTACGCTCTAATGATGCCATTCAAGGAATAATCCGGACGGGCTCAGAGCAGAAAGTCTCGCTATATGCGGATGACCTCCTTTTGTTTATCTCTAACCCTGATACCTCATTGCCACGCGCCTTATCTGTTCTTAAAAAGTTTGGATCAATCTCAGGGTACAAGCTGAATCTAGGCAAGAGTGAGCTTTTTCCTGTAAACAAGGCTGCTTTAAAGTGCTCTTTTACAAGCTCTCAGTTTAGGATTGTCCGGGATCAATTCACCTACTTGGGAGTCAAAGTGACAAGGAAATATTCAAATCTGTTTCAGGAAAACTTGGTTGCTCTAGCAGACAGTTTGAAACAATCTTTTGCTTTTTGGAAAGCGCTACCTCTTTCTCTTATCGGAAGGATTAATGTCATTAAAATGAGTGTGTTGCCCAAATTTCTATATTTATTTCAATGTCTACCCATTTTTATTCCAAAATCTTTTTTTATTTCACTGGATCAAACATTCATGCATTTTATTTGGGATGGCAAGGTACCACGGATTGGTAGAAAACATTTACAGAAGCCTAAGTCATTGGGGGGTTTAGCTCTACCAAATTTTCAGACATACTATTGGGCTGCAAATTTCAGAGCCCTTCTGTACTGGCTGCAGACTGATCCTACTGGCCCTAGACCAATCTGGGTCCAGATGGAGTCTGAATCGTGTAAACCTGCTGCACTTTCTTCTGTGTTGTGCTCGTCTCTCCCAGTGTCCCTTGGCAAAAGGTGTGTCAACCCAATTGTAAAGCAGTCTCTTAAAATTTGGAATCAGTTCCGCTTAGCCTTTGGCCTCCGAGGCTTTTCTCTATCAGGCCCAATCAATCAGAACATTTTATTTCCTCCATCTTTGAATGATGGGGCTTTTGACATCTGGCACTCACTAGGCCTCTCCTCACTAGCCCAATTATTCTTTGATGATACATTTGCCTCTTTTGCTCAGCTACAGGAAAGGTTCAACCTCCCCCAATCCCACTTTTTCCGCTATCTCCAGACTAGGAACTTTGTCAGAGCTAACACACCTGAATTTCCCCATAGGCCTGTGAATACAGCTATAGAGAGCATCCTGGAGCTGAACAAGCTTCCTAGGGGCGCAATTTCAGATGTATATGCAATCATTCATGACTTACAGAACCCTTCTTTGGTGCCTTTAAAGACTCGATGGGAAAAGGATTTGGGGGAGGAACTTGGGGAAGACACCTGGGAATCTGTGCTGCGCAGGGTGCATTCGTCCTCTTTTAGCACTAGACACAGCCTCATTCAATTCAAGGTGGTTCACCGTATCCACTGGTCTGGGGCCAGACTTGGAAGAATATTCTCTGATTTTGATCCTACCTGTGTCAGATGTAAAATTGAACCGGCCACACTGTTGCATATGTTCTGGGGCTGTCATAAACTGTCAGGTTTCTGGGAATTAATATTTAAATGTTTCTCTGATATATATAACACTGTTATAGATCCCTCTCCCCTTACAGCCCTTTTTGGAGTACTGCCCATAAGCACCCCCCTGTCAAGAATCCAGTCGGACACTGTTGCTTATACAACTCTTTTAGCTAGACGGCTAATACTACAGAACTGGAAGATGGCAGCTCCCCCATCTTATAAATATTGGGTGAGAGATGTGTTGTGCTCTCTGAAACTAGAAAAAATTAAATTCAATTCACGTGGGAACCCCAAACTGTTTAATGAGGCTTGGGCTCCATTCCGGTCTTACTTTAAACAGTCCATCCTCTGATAGCATTCCTATTAAAACCAAAATAAGTCTGTATTTGACCTCCCTGTGACTTAGGGGTTGGATGAGCATTTCTCTGTGTTTTTTTTTCTGGGGTGGGGGTGGGGGGCATTAAGGTTGATGTCCTTATTGATTGTGACCTGCGGATGCCCTGTTCATCTCGCCCGGGCAGAGACTAAGGTGTGAGCTTGTTTTTCCCAGTTATTTTAATTTTTTAAATTCTGTTCACGCCTACATAAAATTATCAATATTCATTTTTTATTTTTAAAGCATTGTAACTTTTTATTTTTTTGGTCCAGTGGATGATTGGTCTGTGGCCTTGACTGTCTGTGAGTGGTTGCATTTCTCCACCCCATCCCTTAACTGTTTACAGGAACAATGGTGAGGTATTTGCTCTGTCCCTATACTATAGATTGCCCTTTAACCTTTTGTAGCCTTCTGCCTGGTGTGTTTAACTTGTCTAAAGTATGGTATCTTTAAAGTTATATATATTTTTTTTTTATATGTATTATTTGTATTTTTGTCTAGTTGAGTATATTATTTATATTGCTTTGTCTTGTCTGTGTGTGTGTAAAACTTAATAAACAGAGTTCTCAAAAAAAGAAAATGATAAACCAATTGACAACTCATTCTCGATATACAATTTACACTCATTTTATCGCAAACAAAACTAACCTGGATGAAAAAAGTTTCACCATATATAAAAAATGTCACATACACTGTAGCCTTTATACTGTAATAGCCTCTACAAATTCTTCTCACCTTCTTATCAGTCCACTCCCTCTCTACAGGCACAGTAAAGTGAGCTCTGTGGTCCGTCTCCGTACACAGCACACACACACAGATATGGTCTTTCTTACAGAACAGCTCCAGGAGCCTCTCGTGCTTGGGACACATCCTCTCTTCCAGGTTAGCCACGGGTTCGATCAGCTTGTGTTTAGTGAAGCGGGTGTTGTGGTTCTTGATGTGTTCCTCGCAGTATGAGGTCAGACACACCAGGCAGGACTTTACGGCCTTCATCCGGTCGCCCATGCAGACATCACAAGACACCTCGCCCCATGGGCTGTGGGGTGGAGATGGAGGAGCATCGGCTGGAGGTTCCTCTGGCTCTCGCTCGGGCTTCTCTTCTGGTTTTCCCTCCATCGGTTTCTCTGGTTCCAGGCTCGTCGTTCGTTGCAGCTGTGGCAGCTGTAGCTTCTGCATCTCCTGCTTCTGTCTCAGCTCCTGGAGAAGTTTCTGCTGCTTTTGAACCAGTTCCTGTTGCTCTTTCTTCTTCATTTCCTGCTCCATCTTTTTCTGCTCCTCCATCTTCTTTTTCTGCTCCTCCATCTTCTTCTGCAACTCTCGTTCCTCTTTCAGCTCCTGCTGTTGGAGACACTCGGCGTTGCTAACCCTGATGTCCTTAAATTGCTCAGCGATCTCCCTCAGGACGGTATTGATGCTAATGTCGGGCCGCTTGAAGAAGGTCTTCTTGCACATGGGGCATTGGAACAGGGCGGTGGTCTTCCAGTAGTCTAGGATGCAGCAGCGGCAGAAGTTGTGTCCACAGGGGATGGAGACAGGATTGGTGAACACGTCCAGACAGATGGAGCAGTGGACCTGCTCCTCCGTCAGATTTCCATGATTTCCTGCAAGGTAAGCCATTACTGGCAGAGAAGACCGTGCACGGTCATACTTTACATTACAGTGTTTGCTAACACTATACATTGCAGTGTTCTGTAACACTTTATATTGCAGTGTTCGGTAACACTTTACATTAGGATCGTTGTCTGACCTGTCATATCTGACCTGTGAGATCCAGGCCACAAAGCTGGCGTTATATCAGATCAGGTTTATTTTAGTGTGGATGTGTTGTAATGTGGATGTGGATGTGTGGATGTGTTATAGTGTGGATGTGTGGATGTGTAATAGTGTTCCTACTTCTCTTTGGATGTTAATTGGATGTTAACTTCTATTGCCGCCAAAATATATTTCTGGAACCCTAACAACAGATTAAAACTTAGATATTAACTTCTATTGCTTCTAGAAGGTCATATTATAACCCTAACCACGTCTAGTTGTAGTCCTGGCCACTTCTGATCACGAGCCAAGTGAGAGCTGTTGAAGAGCATGTGGGCATTCTTTACTTAAATTATCCCCCATGCTAAATATACTAAGCAAGAATTGTTTGGGTTGGAAAGCAGGCTGTCAGCAAGTTAAAGCTATGTACACCCGCGGCCCGCCTGTTTTTTAATTTGAGCAGTGAGCATTTATGAACACATGGGCTGCTTTCCAAATTGAACCCTATACCCTATGGAGTGCACTACTTTTGACCAGGTCCCCTTGGGCCCATAGGGCTCTTGTCAAAAGTAGTGCACTATATAGGGAATAGGCTACCATTTGGGACTCCCACCATGGCTAGAAGGTTGGCTATTCATAGATGTAAAAGATTAGCATCTTTCCAAAAATATCAGTCTAGTCACTCTCCAGCTCTGCTTTCTTTCTCATAAACAACAAGTGTGTCCCATTAATCTCTCCTTTCTCCTGAAGTGTGCGCTTGTTCACTTCCCTTCATGGATTTGAATGAAAAAGAATGGTATATCAATACAACGCTTTTACATTAGTGAACAAGTGCACACTTCAGGAGGAAGGAGAGATTATTGGGACATAACCAAGAACATACGTTCTGTATCTTCTCAATCCATTTAATCCTCACATAATTCCATTTCCAAATGATTTGTTTTTATATTCTTCCTCCATCCCGCCCGCAGTACGAAATCAAGATATTTCAACAGCGTAGTACAAAAAATAGAAAGTTCAGATCAAGCTTTCGTTGAAGCCTCACTATATCAATGTTATTAATCTCTTTCCTATCTGTCCTGATCAAACTTAAACAGTAAAAAAACGATTATTGCATAAAGCAAACCTTGCGTGTATTTTTACTGACGCAGTTAAAAGGTAGAGAGAAAACATGCAAAGAGAGAGAGAGAAGACATGGGGACACTCACCAGAGAGAAGCAGCTGTTGCAGAAAGCCACTGTACAGAGTGACCGCTCTGGCCCAATACTGACACATGACACTGCTGCCACCAACACCCCCACTACCCCACAGCCACTAGGCCCTAAATTATGCCCCTCTCCCTTCCCCTCCTTACCCCAGTTACCAATTTACACTTTCACCGCTCTGCTCGAAGGAGAACAGCATTAGCTCTTTATCTGACACTGTGCTCGTTTTTCTGTCTTTGCTTAAAGTCCTAGATCTTATTAACATTTGTATTCTATTTTTCACACACTCAACACAATAATGAACAATGAAACAGACACCACAAACACAGGCAATACCACACAATGTCCTATAACTAGGTCTCTCACTTTAGGTGTAAGTTAAATACCTCCAAGTCTACTCTGAATTCCTCAGAACTTTAGCTGTAGTTATTTCAGTTCCTAGAACTTTAGTTGGATATCATGTCAGAGGTCATTTAGTTATTGATAGAAAATCTTTATTTGAAAGTGCTGATTGAAGAACAGAAGTAAGCACAATTTAATATCTGTGAATTTATAGAAGTACTGTAGTTATGTTTACAGCTTTCAATTGACTTCTAGACTTATAAAATGTCTAAGGAAAGACTTATAAAAAGTAAACACAGTGTTTATTTTTATTCAAAGAACCATCCCTTTAACATATCTAGCAATACCCAACCTAAAGTATGACCAGGGAAAACTCTGGGCCGTAGTTATTCAGTATATAGGCCATCACTTGGGTCCCAGAGTTTTTCCTGTTACGATCACACAGTGAGGAACAACTCAGGCCCTATTCAAGTGACTAAACTGTGATTGGTCAACCTCTGAGCAGAAGGGGCGTGTCATGTCATGGTTGTGTCATAAATGCCCCCCTACATAGTGCACTACTTTTGACCGGAGCTCTATGGGCCCTGATCAAAAGGTAGTGCATGGGCCTCTGGTCAAAAGTAGTGCACTCCCTACATAGTGTCAAAAGTAGTGCACTATACATAGTGTCAAGAGTAGTGCACTCTTGGAATTGGGTGGCATTTGGGACGTAGCCCATGTCATGTCTCATCTCAGCTATGCTTCACAGCACTGATGATGAGCGGGGCCGCATTCTTTCCCTCCTGATTGAGACAGGGGCTAAAGATGGGGTACAAACTCTCATTAAAGGTATCCTCAAATGTGAAGAGGTGCGTGCGAGCCTTGACGTCATAGAACGACACCTGGCCGCCTTCGTAATCGAGGAAGATCCCGATCTTCTGGGGGTGAGAGGTCAGCTGTAGGGGCAGTCGAGTGGAAGCCAGAGCCTTGACCTCCCCACTTTTCAGCCACAGGCACCAGTACCTATGTGATGAAATGCGATGATATTATTATTCTTGCTAAATATTACATCCATATAATTATTGGAGCTGATCACTATATATTTCAATATTTTTAGGTAGAATTAGATAATTACTTTTAAGAACAAAGTCATGAACTCTCCTAAACTTTTCAAATTCCTTTGAATGTGAAACCCTGTATGTGTTTTGTGTATACATTTGTTGAGGGACATGTAGATGTTGGTTTTACGTTTGACCTTGTATCCTTCTAAATTCATTTCATTTAATTAAAAAAAAACATAATAAAAAGGCACCAGTACCCTCCATCGGGGCTCAGCTTGATCTCTCCCTTCCGGCGGGCCGATGCTCGCACCACGCCCACAGTCCAGGCGGTCTTGCGGCCCACCTCGACCTCCCAGTAATGGCGTCCCGAGGAGAGGCACTCGCAGGCGAGCACGAAGAGGGCGGGGTTGAAGCGGCGAGTGTCTTCTGACTGGTTGTGCTTTCGTTCCTCGTACATCACCTGGCGACCGTCCTCGGACAGGACCAGGTTCCTCTGGGCCGTTCCCGGATCCAGGAACACCTCACCTGGAGGGGAGGAGCAGAGAGAGAGAGAAGAGTGTTCAGAACAGTGCTGGTTCCATTGAGAACAGCATTGATTCTAATGAGAACAGGATACGTCTTATTTAGAAGAGTGTCGGTTCTATTGTAACCAGTCTGAGTTCATTTTAAAGCTATGTAAATCACCCTAGAGTAAACAACATATCACTTTCTTTCAACTAATACTATATGGTTTTGTATCCTTCCTAACTGTGATGATGACCCAGTGCTGCCACCATGTGGTGCAGAGTAGACAGAGCAGAAAAACTGAGGATCAACAAAGCCTCTGCTTTGTTATTGTCCTCTAAGGTTGACTAAAACACAAAGTTGTTTCCAAGAGGAGTATTTATATCCCAATCATCAAACTTGCAAGTCAAATTCCCACCACTCTTTAAAAAGAGAAAAAGGGAACTCTAACTGTACTCACTTGCATAGTTCTGCAGCTTCCTTAGCTCTGTAAAGGAGAGAGAGACACACAGTCAGAGACAGAGAGAGGGAGTCAAAGTCAGTCAAAGACAGAGAGAGAGAGAGAGAGAGAGAGACAGTTAGTCAGAGAGGGAGTCAGAGAGTCAAAGACAGCAGACACGTGTTGGGATTGGAGGCAAACAGACAGTGCTAATCCCACCGCCTCTGGGGGTATCAGTCTGACAGCCTGTTGTTGCCATCTCATTACTGACAGATGGCTGAACTTTGGCCTCTTCTGTACTTCACTATGTATCCCATCTGATGACTCACTCTCTATATAGAGGTGCCAGTCCAATGACCTAGATACCTCTGCTTGAGTCGCACCTAGACATTGATCTAAAGTCAGTTTTGTGTTTTTTTTTGCTCTATAGTTGAGGTAAGGATTTGGAGAAAGGAAGCTGATCCTAGATCAGTGCTTATGGCTACGGGTAACTTGTACCTGGAGAGATGGGATTTGGACACAGGAAGTGAGGTCACACAACAGGAAGCAAGTGACTATGTTTGTCTTTGGAATTACACCTTTGTACTGCATATTGCTCCACTTTTTAATAGCGCCTTATGCTGTAGATAGTGCACTGCTGTACATGGCAAACAAGGTAAGATTTTCTCTATGTAATAATGGCAGATTTTGCCCCAGATTTTGCCCACCTTTTCCATACAGCCTCTTGAGTTCTTCCTGGAACTTGTCGACGAGGGTGCTGACGGATGATTGGATGGTACCCAGGTACAGGTCAGTGTTCACACTCACTCCTGACCAATCAATGGGCTCCGGGAGGGGTGCCAGGGCGGGCAGGCTCTGCAGGGGAGGATGAGGAGGGGTTTAAGAGAGTGTGTGTCTCTCTCTCTCTGTGTGTTTATGTGTGTGTGTGTGTGTGTGTGTGTGTGTATCCCCTCGTTGTGTGGTAGCCTACCTGGAGGAAGATGACTTTGTCCTGGTTCTGTGCCAGGGCTTCCAACTCTTCGCTCCTCTTCCTGAGATGGCTCAGGTCACTCTCCAGACCTCGGGCCAGCTCCTGGGCATGCCTCTCAGCCTCGCGCTGCCTCGTAGCGATCAGCTCCACCAGCTCAGCCTGGCTCTGCTCCACTAGACACTGAAGTTCCGCGTACACCTGCCAGCTCTCCTCCAACTCCTTCTGAGCACTGCTCTAAAGACGTGGACATAGTAGAGGTTATAGCTAGACATACTGAGAGGTTATAGTGGCATATAATCTCTCGTAGACAGATCACGTCAACATAAATGGTACCATTGATTTGTCATGATACAACGGGATGCGTGAGATAATGAGCCGCATTAGTTCCGGTGCATTGGACAAATCAAGATTCCGCAGATGTTAGCATCTTTCGAATTTCGGAAGGGGATGGGACATTCTTGCAAAGAGAGAGGGAAGAGCTCTTCATTCTGGTTCCGATCCTCGCTCTATGTCTTCTTAATCGAGCATCTGACCAATTACGCAAGACTTTAGTTCTGGGTTAACCGAGATGAAGTGGCGTACAGAGACACACAGCTACACCTGCCAGCACTCCTCTAGCTCCTTCTGAGAACTGCTCTAAAGACACATAGAGATGGCAGAAGAGGTTATAGGGACACAGAGACATACTGCAGAGACACACAGCTACACCTGCCAGCTCTCCTCCAGTTCCTTCTGAGCACTGCTTAACAGTCAGAGATGGAATAGGTTATAGAGACATACTGCACATAAAGTAGCATACTGCAGCGTCAATATCTATGTACAGCTACAGCTGGCAGCTCTCCCCCAACTCCCTCTGGGCCCTGCTCTTAAAATGGGGAGATATGGGAGAGAGGTTGTGGAGTTAAAACACACACCAGCTTGAGGTATGTGTTTGAGTGATGTAAAGTGCATGCAGCACAACTGGCCTAACCGGTCCGACTGTCCTATCGTTCAGCCCACAGGCAAATATCTACCTGCTTGAGTTGAAGGAAACAGTACGTGTTTTGTTATGTTTCCTTTCCATCTCACACGTCACAAGTTCATGTGATAAAATATGAAAAGAGTATAATATTGCCTAGTTGTAGACATTTGAGGACATGAGGATATTGAAAGATTATGAGAGCATTGGAAATCAAAACCTATGAAAAAACTCTCTCCCTCTCTGTCTCCCTCTCTCCCTTTCTCTAAGTCAGAAAGTCACCCACCAAGATATCCACTCCCTCTGTAACCTCATCCTCATTGTATTTTTAAACACGGCTCAAGCGGACCACAGTCCCACAGGCAAATATCTACCTGCTTGAGTTGAAGGAAACAGTACGTGTTTTGTTATGTTTCCTTTCCATCTCACACGTCACAAGTTCATGTGATAAAATATGAAAAGAGTATAATATTGCCTAGTTGTAGACATTTGAGGACATGAGGATATTGAAAGATTATGATAGCATTGGAAATCAAAACCTATGAAAAAACTCTCTCCCTCTCTGTCTCCCTCTCTCCCTCTCTCTCTCTCCCTTTCTCTAAGTCAGAAAGTCACCCACCAAGATATCCACTCCCTCTGTAACCTCATCCTCATTGTATTTTTAAACACGGCTCAAGCGGACCACAGTCCCACAGGCAAATATCTACCTGCTTGAGTTGAAGGAAACAGTACGTGTTTTGTTATGTTTCCTTTCTATCTCACACGTCACATGTTCATGTGATAAAATATGAAAAGAGTATAATATTGCCTAGTTGTAGACATTTGAGGACATGAGGATATTGAAAGATTATGAGAGCATTGGAAATCAAAACCTATGAAAAAACTCTCTCCCTCTCTGTCTCCCTCTCTCCCTCTCTCTCTCTCCCTTTCTCTAAGTCAGAAAGTCACCCACCAAGATATCCACTCCCTCTGTAACCTCATCCTCATTGTATTTTTAAACACGGCTCAAGCGGACCACAGTCCCACAGGCAAATATCTACCTGCTTGAGTTGAAGGAAACAGTACATGTTTTGTTATGTTTCCTTTCTATCTCACACGTCACATGTTCATGTGATAAAATATGAAAAGAGTATAATATTGCCTAGTTGTAGACATTTGAGGACATGAGGATATTGAAAGATTATGAGAGCATTGGAAATCAAAACCTATGAAAAAAACTCTCTCCCTTTCTGTCTCCCTCTCTCCCTCTCTCTCTCTCCCTTTCTCTAAGTCAGAAAGTCACCCACCAAGATATCCACTCCCTCTGTAACCTCATCCTCATTGTATTTTTAAACACGGCTCAAGCGGACCACAGTCGCACTGCGCTCTATTTACAGTCAATATCTGACCAGGGAACTTGTTGACCAGTGTAGCTGTGAACCTAGGCTGACTTGGTAAATAACCAGGACTGCTTATGAATTTCAAAGTGGTTACATTCCTACAGCCCTATCTCTCAGCTGTTTACCTAAACAAGTGGTGGGGTGGCCATTTTGTTTTGTTTATATCCCGGATTGTCTCACACAGTAATTATATCATACTAACATCTTTAATCTGCAAAGGGAGTTTCCAGGAGGTTGTAGGTAAGGATAAAAGGGTAAAAACAGGGTGTGGGAACACAGGTAAATGTTTGCACTGGCCACACCGGTTAGTCTGCCTACGCCTAGGGGGTGGACTAGAGCCATTACAAATATGGGAGAAAAACAACCAAAGAATGATTTCTATGGCAAACTACTGTAGGGACACTGTGTTATATGGGGACACTGTATTGTATGGGACACTATGGAGTGATGGGACTATGTAACTTATTCATCCATATGTTCGATCAACATCAATATTTATTTTACAGAAGTAAAAAACAAAAAGCCAGGGTCAAGAGGCAGTATGACAATCAACCATAGCCTACTGTAAAACAGAGGTCAGCAACAGTGTGATACATGTTTTATTTTAATGTTTTTAGTTTTAGGTGAAAAAACGACAAAAAATCTGCAGGAAATCCGCATTTTTCATTTATTTTTTTGGGAAATCTGTTCCCAAGTATTCCCACTGATAAAAAAAAGAAAGACGTGATAATATACAGTGGGGAGAACAAGTATTTGATACAGTGCCGATTTTGCAGGTTTTCCTACTTACAAAGCATGTAGAGGTCTGTAATTTTTATCATAGGTACACTTCAACTGTGAGAGACGGAATCTAAAACAAAAATCCAGAAAATCACATTGTATGATTTTTAAGTAATTAATTTGCATTTTATTGCATGACATAAGTATTTGATACATCAGAAAAGCAGAACTTAATATTTGGTACAGAAACCTTTGTTTGCAATTACAGAGATCATACGTTTCCTGTAAGTCTTGACCAGGTTTGCACACACTGCAGCAGGGATTTTGGCCCACTCCTCCATACAAACCTTCTCCAGATCCTTCAGGTTTCAGGGCTGTCGCTGGGCAACACAGACTTTCAGCTCCCTCCAAAGATTTTCTATTGGGTTCAGGTCTGGAGACTGGCTAGGCCACTCCAGGACCTTGAGATGCTTCTTACGGAGCCACTCCTTAGTTGCCCTGGCTGTGTGTTTCGGGTTGTTATGCTGGAAGACCCAGCCACGACCCATCTTCAATGCTCTTACTGAGGGAAGGAGGTTGTTGGCCAAGATCTCGCGATACATGGCCCCATCCATCCTCCCCTCAATACGGTGCAGTCGTCCTGTCCCCTTTGCAGAAAAGCATCCCCAAAGAATGAATTTTCCACCTCCATGCTTCACGGTTGGGATGGTGTTCTTGGGGTTGTACTCATCCTTCTTCTTCCTCCAAACACGGCGAGTGGAGTTTAGACCAAAAAGCTCTATTTTTGTCTCATCAGACCACATGACCTTCTCCCATTCCTCCTCTGGATCATCCAGATGGTCATTGGCAAACTTCAGACGGGCCTGGACATGCGCTGGCTTGAGCAGGGGGACCTTGCGTGCGCTGCAGGAGTTTAATCCATGACGGCATAGTGTGTTACTAATGGTTTTCATTGAGACTGTGGTCCCAGCTCTCTTCAGGTCATTGACCAGGTCCTGCCGTGTAGTTATGGGCCGATCCCTCACCTTCCTCATGATCATTGATGCCCCACGAGGTGAGATCTTGCATGGAGCCCCAGACCGAGGTTGATTGACCGTCATCTTGAACTTCTTCCATTTTCAAATAATTGCGCCAACAGTTGTTGCCTTCTCACCAAACTGCTTGCCTATTGTCCTGTAGCCCATCCCAGCCTTGTGCAGGTCTACAATTGTATCCCTGATGTCGTTACACAGCTCTCTGGTCTTGGCCATTGTGGAGAGGTTGGAGTCTGTTTGATTGAGTGTGTGGACAGGTGTCTTTTATACAGGTAACAAGTTCAAACAGGTGCAGTTAATACAGGTAATGAGTGGAGAACAGGAGGGCTTCTTAAAGAAAAACTAACAGGTCTGTGAGAGCCGGAATTCTTACTGGTTGGTAGGTGATCAAATACTTATGTCATGCAATAAAATGCAAATTAATTACTTAAAAATCATACAATGTGATTTTCTGGATTTTTGTTTTAGATTCCGTCTCTCACAGTTGAAGTGTACCTATGATAAATTACAGACCTCTACATGCTTTGTAAGTAGGAAAACCTGCAAAATCGGCACTGTATCAAATACTTGTTCTCCCCACTGTAATCAAGGTATGCAATTATTGTTATTTTCAAATTCAATCTCTTTTTGGGCTTAGTTGTGGTAAATTTGCAGTGTACAAATTATTATAATTATGTTTTGGCCACCGACCATTCGCTCTGACAAAAATCGGCCTGCGGCTGAATCTAGAGGCCTGCCCCTGCTGTACAATGTACTATTGTTGTTTTGCTATGCTTTGCCCTAATGAACACAACCCAGCTCACACTCACTTAACCAAACAACAAAAAATACAAAGTTGACGCATTTTGATGACAACACCATTTATACAAGGGACTCACTTTGATGACCCGTATGGACTGTTTGATCTCCTCCAGCTTCTTGGCCCGCTCCTTGATCAGGTGTTTCAGCTCCGACCTCCTCTTGCCCAAATAATTCTGTGTGAGGGCAGGGTTCATATTCATAAAGCATCTCATGGTAGCTAATCTGGGGTCAGTTTTGTCTATTAAATCATAAGATTGCATCGACCCTAGATCAGCACCCAGATCCAAGAGATACTGTTTAATACTCTACATTATACACATAAGGCAGGTTTACTGGACTTAATTTCCCAATTTTTACCAAAAAAAGATTCACATGTAAAGATGTAAGCTGGTATGGAGTAGTCTATGGGCTATAAACAGTTGTATAATTAAGCAATAAGGCACGAGGGGGGTTGGTATATGGCCAATATACCATGGCTAAGGGCTGTTCTTAAGCACGACGCAACGCAGAGTGCCTGGATACAGCTCTTAGCAGTGGTATATTGGCCATATACCACAAATCCCGAGGTGCCTTATTGCTATTATAAACTGGTTACCAATGTAATTAGAGCAGTAAAAATAAATGTTTTGTCATACCCATGGTATACGGTCTGATATACCACGGCTGTCAGCCAATCAGCATTCAGGGCTTGAACGTCCCAGTTTATAATATAACTTTTACTTTGGGCATTACTCTATCAATGCAATTTTGACCCACGATGGTCTCCAGAGCACCATAAGACTGCGAGAGAAACAATCTCATCAGCTAAAATGTAAGCCCGCTGAGCTAAAGCCTGCCTTTCTATCTGCCTACTGTCCCCATCCGCCCTACCACCCTGTTCTCCCCTGGACTCACCATCTTTTTCTTCCACTCGCGGTCGACAGAGACGATCTCGTGAGTCTTGTGGGTGGCCTCGGCACAGGTGATACAGACACAGCCGTGGTCGTTGCGGCAGTAGACCTCCAGCAGGCGCTCATGCTTCTTACAGATCTTCTCCTCCAGGTGATGCACAGGCTCCACGAGGCGGTGAGACATCAGAGACTTCACCTTCCTGTGTTTAGGTTAAGTTTAGGTTAGGTGTGCTGGCGGTACCAAAGGAATCATGTGCTTTTCTGGGCATAGTCATGTAGTCCTTGGTATTCCAAACAAAGAAAGGTGACTCCCATAAATTACTGCTGCAAGTTTTTTTTATCACCTTTCCTTTTTTGGAATTCCAAGGACTCCAGAGGTAAGAAACACAACACGGGATGTTTATCTAAACCTCACAGTTAGATTTACATAAAACGTGAAAGGAAAGAGAAGAAGTAAAAGATTTGTGTAATTTCTCACTTATGATGTCGGAGATGCGCCTCACAGAATGACCCAGGACAGTTGAGACACGACTTCAGGGCCCTCATCTTCCTCCCGATGCACGCATCGCACGGCACCTCGCCTGCCCGGGCAAACTCTCCACCCTCCGCCGCAGCTGCTGGTGACTCTCCGTGAACCCTGTGACCCGCCACCGGACTCCCAGCCACCGCACCCCCCTTTGTGTTCGGTGAAACCACACCTATTTCGAGGCCCTGGAAGTGGGCAGCGATTTCGGCTAGTACCCGGTTGATGCTAAGTTCCGGCCTCCGGCTATAGCTCTTCTTACACATGGGGCACAGGAACTTCTTGCTGTGGTCCCAGTAGCCCTGAGGAGAAAGAGCAGCAGAAGAAGAAGGTTATTGATCTATTTTCCTTACAGTCCATGAAACAAACACATCCACCCACGAGGGGTTGGAATCACAGCATCAGTTTTAGCCATCCCTCAGAGCCGGGTTCCTCTCTAGAGCTCTAGTTTTTCCTAGCCACTCAACTTTTGCTTCTGCTTTTCCTGCTCTTTGGGGTCTAGACCAGGTAACTGCAAAGTACTTTGTGACAATTGCTGATGTAAAATGGGCTTTATAAAGTAAATGTGATACCTGCAGACAGGCCTTGCAGAAGCTGTGTCCGCAGGGGGTAGAGACGGGCTCCACGAATACCTCCAGGCAGATAGAACACTGGAACGACTCCTCCGACAGGGTGCCCCCCCTCCCTGGCGAACTCACACCTGACGGGGGGAGAGGGAGAGATAGAGCGAGAGAGAGAGAGAGAGAGCGAGAGTGTGGGTGAGACAGAGACGGCGTGTGTGGGTGAGTGAGTGAGTGTGTAAGAGAGACAGAGAGAGAGAAAGAGAGAAAGAGAGAAAGAGAGAGAGAGGCGCGAGAGAGAGAGAGAGTGATAATGGCTGGTTAACAAAAAAGCCAGGAAATTCAAAAGAGCTCTACAGCTGTAACTTCATCCATGCACCACCTCTGATTTTAAACACAAATACAAACACCAAGACAAGGCTCGCTCACTCCCATCAGGAAACGGGTTGTGAAAGAGATTGATTCATACGCTTCAGCTGTAAACCATCCCTGGAATGTAGAAATGCAGGCTGTACCTCTACCATGCACCAGCTCGAGGTTTAAAGAACAACAAATCATCCTGGATGGTACCACACATTTTGGCTGTGTCTCAAATGGCACCGTATTGCCTATTTAGCGCACTCTGGTCAAAGGTAGTCAGTGCAATGTGCCTACATAAACTGAAATGACACCAGCCATGTTTCGATAAATGCCTTTTCAGCTTCAAATAACGATACTCTTTTAGCAAAACTTCAGCTCTTCAAATACAGTAAGTTTGAAGTTGGCAGAATCACCAATGTCAATTATCATCAAATAACCACAAAAAATACATTAATAATTCACATTGACTTTCAAACACAATGTGGGACCTTGATCATTTATTTTGTACGTTATGTTCCATACTACATCAATATTTATTTAAACAGACTGATGAAAACAATTCAACCATATGCTGTGAAAAAACTCCCATGTCCCAAAAAGTTTACAATCATTATTGGTAACCAATTCGAGGATAACCTATGAGATTGCGATTATATAACAGGTCTATGAAAGGGATCAAAGGTCATTACAAATAAAGGTATATAACTTACTCTGCATGCTGATTAAGTTCTCCTGATTCTCTTGTATGAGTCCACACAGTGCCGTGTATCTGTACAGTCCTCTGGGTACTGGAGCCCCACACCACTGTATTGTATTATACAGGCCGTCTGTCTATGCAAATCCACAACAGGTTTTGGCCCTGTGAAAACTAACTCACTACAGTGCCCCACCCGCTCTCTCTCAACATCACATGCCCTGCAGTATCTCTCTATCCTCCTCTTCCTTTGTTCTGAGTAGTACGCACTCTGTGGGTGTGTCCAAACTTCACCTGGGCCTGTATTTACAAAGCAGGAGTGCTGATCTAGGATCAGGCCCCTTTGTCCACATAATCAGATTCATTATGGTTCAAATGCAAAGCTGATGCTAGATCAGCAATCCTACTCAGATGCTTTATGACTACAGTACGTTGTAGAAAATGAGTGCCTCCCTCGTCTCCACCCTTTCTCACACCCTCCTCTCCCCAATAGCCAGACATCACAATGGGCATGTTTGACATAGCAACCGACTTTAAAGGCGAGTCGAGACTGACTGATCTATAAATCACCTTCCATCATAAATAACTACTCAATATTATTTGTAGATCAGTCTGTCACAATTTACCCAAGATACATCACGGTTTTGATGCTTTCGAACATGGCCAAGCACTTCAGAATTAATTGGTATATACAGCCTGAAACTAATGGCTGCAAAATCGTGTAAATGTTCATTGCAAGCCAGAATGTTGAATAAAATTAAATTTAAACTTACTCTACTGGTTGTCTGTGCAGGTAGGTTTTTCCTTCAGCTGCTTGAAATTTGATACAAAATATCCACAGGAAAGTATTGTTTACCCGACTTTTTAGAGCCTGTAGATATATGGTTCAATAGGTATATGGTTCAATTCAGCACTGAGGTAAAGTTAGTTTTATATTGGATACTTGGTTTTCTCTCGTCAATAGCTATTGAACCAAGCATGCCATGGCAATGAAAATGATGTATTCTGAATCAGGGAAGAATGGAGAACAATCCACCCTTTTTTAAAACAAGGGACCTCTGGCTTTCTCATACAATGGTTTTTTAGACGGAGACGAGGAGAGAGGATAGAGGACGCAATGAGTATGCAAATAAGACTCTCCCTTTTAATCTGTTCAGGTTGCTCATTTAGAGAGAGGCGGGTGTGACATGTTGACCCAGGGCTCTTAACTCAGCTGTGAGGAAATATTGACAATTTGTCTTGAAAAGTAGGCAAGGAGAGCGGACACAATTTAATCAAGTAAATACAATTGAAAATCACCCTAAAAACTCTTGGAGGTTGTGCCCAAACTTCATCTGGTAGGGTACATGCCTTCCTCACAAATACCATGACATTACAAGTACACTAGATGGAGCTATACACAGACACATCCATGCTCCTAATTCCTTTCAATGGACACAGAGTGTGGGCCTGGAGGCATGGAGGTCGGGGACGCCCATGCAGTGAGCTGCAGTCTCAGTCCGAGTGAGAGATGGTTTGAGCGGACACGGAGTGTGGGCCTGGAGGCATGGAGGTCGGGGACGCCCATGCAGTGAGCTGCAGTCTCAGTCCGAGTGAGAGATGGTTTGAGCGGACACGGAGTGTGGGCCTGGAGGCATGGAGGTCGGGGACGCCCATGCAGTGAGCTGCAGTCTCAGTCCGAGTGAGAGATGGTTTGAGCGGACACGGAGTGTGGGCCTGGAGGCATGGAGGTCGGGGACGCCCATGCAGTGAGCTGCAGTCTCAGTCCGAGTGAGAGATGGTTTGAGCGGACACGGAGTGTGGGCCTGGATCTTCTGGGAATGCTTTCCACTAGTTGTTGGAACATTGCTGCAGGGACTTGCTTCCATTCAGACACAAGAGCATTGGTGAGGTCGGGCACTGATGTTGGGAGATTAGGCCTGGCTCGCAGTCGGCGTTCCAATTCATCCCAAATGTGTTCGATAGGGTTGAGGTCAGGGCTCTGTGCAGGCCAATCAAGTTCTTCCACACCGATCTCGGCAAACCATTTCTGTATGGACCTCGCTTTGTGCACAGGGGCATTTGTCATGTTGAAACAAGGAAAGGGCCTTCCCCAAACTGTTGGCACAAAGTTGGAAGCACATAATCGTCTAGAATGTAATTGTATGCTGTAGCGTTAAGATTTCCCTTCCCTGGAACTAAGGGGCCTAGCCCGAACCATAAAAAACAGCACCAGACCATTATTCCTCCTCCACCAAACAATTGGCACTATGCATTGGAGTAGGTAATGTTCTCCTGCCATCAGACAAACCCAGATCCGTCCGTCAGACTGCCAGAGAACGCGATTCCACTGCTCCAGAGTCCAATGGCGGCAAGCTTTACACCACTCCAGCTGACGCTTGGCATTGCACATGGTGATCTTTTGTGCAGCTGCTAGGCCATTTCATGAAGCTCCCGACTAACAATCCTTGTGCTGACGTTGCTTCCAGAGGCAGTTTGGAACTCGGTAGTGTGTGTTGCAACCAAGGACAGACGATTTTTAAGCGCTACCCGCTTCAGCACTCGGCGGTCCCGTTACATGAGCTTGTGTGGCCTACCACTTTGCGGCTGAGCCGATGTTGCTCCTAGAGTTTCCACTTCACAATAACAGCACTTACAGTTAACCGGGGCAGCTCTATAATTTTTTTAATTTTTTTTATTTTATTTTTATTTCACCTTTATTTAACCAGGTAAGCCAGTTGAGAACAGGTTCTCATTTACAACTGCGACCTGGCCAAGATAAAGCAAAGTAGTGCAATAAAAACAACACAGAGTTACATATGGGGTAAAAAACATAAAGTCAGAAATACAACAGAAAATATATATACAGTGTGTGCAAATGTAGCAAGTTATGGAGGTAAGGCAGTAAATAGGCTATAGTGCAGAATAATTACAATAGTATTAACACTGGAATGCTAGATGTGCAAGAGATTATGTGCAAATAGAGATACTGGGGTGCAAAAGAGCAAAATAAATAACAATATAGGGATGAGGTAGTTGGGTGGGCTAATTTCAGATGGGCTGTGTACAGGTGCAGTGATCGGTAAGGTGCTCTGACAACTGATGCTTAAAGTTATTGAGGGAGATAAGAGTCTCCAGCTTCAGAGATTTTTGCAATTCGTTCCAGTCATTGGCAGCAGAGAACTGGAAGGAATGGCGGCCAAAGGAGGTGTTGGCTTTGGGAATGACCAGTGAGATATACCTGCTGGAGCGCAGACTACGGGTGGGTGCTGCTATGGTGACCAATGAGCTAAGATAAGGCGGGGATTTGCCTAGCAGTGATTTATAGATGGCCTGGAGCCAGTGGGTTTGACGACGAACATGTAGTGAGGACCAGCCAACAAGAGCGTACAGGTCACAGTGGTGGGTAGTGTATGGGGCTTTGGAGACAAAACGGATGGCACTGTGATAGACTACATCCAATTTGCTGAGTAGAGTGTTGGAGGCTATTTTGTAAATGACATCGCCGAAGTCAAGGATCGGTAGGATAGTCAGTTTTACGAGGGCATGTTTGGCAGCATGAGTGAAGGAGGCTTTGTTGCGAAATAGGAAGCCGATTCTAGATTTAACTTTGGATTGGAGATTCTTTATGTGAGTCTGGAAGTTGAGTTTACAGTCTAACCAGACACCTAGGTATTTGTAGTTGTCCACATACTCTAGGTCAGACCCGTCGAGAGTGGTGATTCTAGTCGGGTGGGCGGGTGCCAGCAGCGTTCGATTGAAAAGCATGCATTTAGTTTTACTAGTGTTTAAGAGCAGTTGGAGGCTACTGAAGGATTGTTGTATGGCATTGAAGCTCGTTTGGAGGTTTGTTAACACAGTGTCCAATGAAGGGCCAGATGTATACAAAATGGTGTCGTCTGCGTAGAGGTGGATCTGAGAGTCACCAGCAGCAAGAGCGACATCATTGATATACACAGAGAAAAGTGTCGGCCCAAGAATTGAACCCTGTGGCACCCCCATAGAGACTGCCATAGGTCCAGACAACAGGCCCTCCGATTTGACACACTGAACTCTATCTGAGAAGTAGTTGGTGAACCAGGCGAGGCAGTCATTTGAGAAACTAAGGCTATTTAGTCTGCCAATAAGAATGCGGTGGTTGACAGAGTCGAAAGCCTTGGCCAGGTCGATGAAGACGGCTGCACAGTACTGTCTATTATCAATCGCGGTTATAATATCGTTTAGGACCTTGAGCGTGGCTGAAGTGCACCCGTGACCAGCTCGGAAACCGGATTGCATAGCGGAGAAGGTACGGTGGTATTCGAAATGGTCGATGATCTGTTTGTTAACTTGGCTTTCGAATACTTTCGAAGGGCAGGATGGATATAGGTCTGTAGCAGTTTGGATCTAGAGTGTCACCCCCTTTGAAGAGGGGGATGACCGCGGCAGCTTTCCAATCTCTGGGGATCTCAGACGTTATGAAAGAGAGGTTGAACAGACTAGTAATAGGGGTTGCGACAATTTCGGCGGCTAGTTTTAGAAAGAAAGGGTCCAGATTGTCTAGCCCAGCTGATTTGTAGGGGTCCAGATTTTGCAGCGCTTTCAAAACATCAGCTGTCTGAATTTGTGTGAAGGAGAAGCGGGGGGGGGCATGGGCAAGTTGCAGCAGAGGGTGCAGAGTTGGTGGCCGGGTTAGTGGTAGCCAGATGGAAAGCATGGCCAGCTGTAGCAAAATGCTTGTTGAAATTCTCGATTATTGTAGATTTATCGGTGGTGATAGTGTTTCCTAGCCTCAGTGCAGTGGGCAGCTGGGAGGAAGTGCTCTTATTCTCCATGGACTTTACAGTGTCCCAAAACATTTTGGAGTTAGTGCTACAGGATGCAAATTTCTGTTTGAAAAAGTTAGCCTTTGCTTTCCTGACTGCTTGTGTATATTGGTTCCTAACTTCCCTGAAAAGTTGCATATCGCGGGGGCTATTTGATGCTAATGCTGTACGCCACAGGATGTTTTTGTGCTGGTCAAGGGCAGTCAAGTCTGAGGAGAACCAGGGGCTATATCGGTTCTTAGTTCTGTATTTTTTGAATGGGGCATGTTTATTTAAGATTGAGAGGAAATTACTTTTAAGGAACAACCAGGCATCCTCTACTGACGGAATGAGATCTATATCCATCCAGGATACCTGGGCCAGGTCAATTAGGAAGGCCTCCTCGCTAAAGTGTTTTAGGGAGCGTTTGACAGTGATGAGGGGTGGTCGTTTGACCGCGGACCCGTTACGGACGCAGGCAATAAGGCAGTGATCGCTGAGATCCTGGTTGAAGACAGCTGAGGTGTATTTAGAGGGTATGTTAGTCAGGATGATATCTATGAGGGTACCCATGTTTACGGATTTAGGGTTGTACCTGGTAGGTTCGTTGATCATTTGCGTGAGGTTGAGGGCATCTAGCTTGGATTGTAGGATGGCTGGGGTATTAAGCATATCCCAATTTAGGTCACCAAGCAGTACAAACTCTGAGGATAAATGGGGGGCAATCAATTCACATATGGTGTCCAGGGCACAGCTGGGGGCTGAGGGGGGTCTGTAGCAAGCGGCAACAGTGAGAGACTTATTTCTGGAAAGGTGGATGTTTAGAAGTAGAAGCTCAAACTGTTTGGGCACAGACCTGGATAGTATGATAGAGCTCTGCAGGCTATCTCTACAGTAGATTGCAACTCCACCCCCTTTGGCAGTTCTATCTAGACGGAAAATGTTATAGTTGGGGATGGAAATTTCAGAATTTTTGGTGGCCTTCCTGAGCCAGGATTCAGACACTGCTAGAACATCAGGGTTGGCAGAGTGTGCTAACGGAGTGAATAACTCAAACTTAGGAAGTAGACTTCTGATATTTATGTGCAAGAAACCAAGACTTTTGCGATTACAGAAGTCATCAAATGATAGCGCCTGGGGAGTAGGAGTGATACTGAGGGCTGCAGGGCCTGGGTTAGCCTCTACATCACCAGAGGAACAGAGGAGGACTAGAATAAGGATACGGCTAAAGGCTTTAAGAACTGGTCTTCTAGTGCGTTGGGTACATAGAATAAAGGGGGCAGATTTCCGGGTGTTATAGAAAAGATTCAGGGCATTATGTACAGACAAGGATATGGAAGGATATGAGTAAAGTGGAGGTAAACCTAAGCGTTGGGTAACAATGAAAGAGATAGCATCGCTGGAGGCCTCAATTGAGTCGGTCTCCGCGTGTATAGGGGGAGGGGCAAAGGAGCTATCTAAGGCAGGTTTAGCTAGGCTGGGGGGTCTACAGTGATATGGTACAATTAGAAATAACCGAAACAACAATAAACTAACCATGTTTGGGCTGAGGCTAAACATAAACAGGATGTAGTACCGTAAAAAGGAACAGTCCAGCAGATATCAGCTGTATAGCTGAGTTATCATAAGGTCCGGTGGTGAAGTACTAGTGAGTAAGAGGCCACGGCTAGCGTGTGCTAGCGGGCCAGGGCTAGCAGATGGATGGAATCTTTGTGGTTAACGTCGTAACCACATCAGACGATTTCGTCGGCAGACCAGTCGTGTAGGATCGGCGGGGCTCCGTGTCAACACTAGGTGGTCCCGTCCGGTTGACAGAGAGGTAGATAGCCGGGAGATGGGCCTAGCTCAGGATGATTAGCCAGACCACAGCGTCCGTTTTGTTGTAGCTAGCTGGTAGCGATGAATCCGGAGTTAAAGGTCCAGCGATTCAGTGATTCCGGCGGAAAAACTGATATGTTCTGGGTCGATAACGCGCTGTGCTGACTGGCCGAATATCCGGTGATCAATGTCCAGTGATTAAAATTAATCCCGCAGAAAAAAAATCCAATGTTCTGGGTGAAACACCGCTAGCTGTGGCTAATAGCAAGTAGCTAGTTAGCTGGCTAGCTAGTTTCAACTGGAGATTCTAGATTCTAGATAAAGGTAAGTCAATAATAGAATCCGTTCCACATTGAGTGAGGCGGGTTGCAGGAAAGTATATCTTGTAGAAGGATGAAAAGTCTGATAGGGAAATATGTACGAAAAATAGGGTATTTACAGGCTATTTACAGACATACGATGAAAACACAACTGCACTACTACGCCATCTTGGAAACATATGAAGGGCAGAAAGTTGATGAACTGACTTGTTGGAAAGGTGGCATCCTATGACGGTGCCACGTTGAAAGTCACTGAGCTCTTCAGTAATGCCATTCTACTGCCAATGTTTGTCTATGGAGATTGGATACTGTAGATGTGTGCTCGATTTTATACACCTATCAGCAATGGGTGTGGCTGAAATAGCCGAATCCACTAATTTGAAGGGGTGTCCACATACCTTTGTATATATACAGTACGTTTATATTTTTGTACAGTGTAGTACTTCTTTTATATATACACTACCAGTCAAAGGTTTGGACACACCTACTCATTCAAGGGTTTTTCTTTATTTTTACTATTTTCTACATTGTAGAATAATAGTGAAGACATCAAAACTATGAAATAACACATATGGAATCATGTAGTAACCAAAAAAGTGTTAAACAAATAAAAATATATTTTATATTTGAGAGTCTTCAAATAGCCCCCGTTTGCCTTGATGACAGCTTTGCACACTCTTGGCATTCTCTCAACCAGCTTCATGAGGTAGTCACCTAGAATGCATTTCAATTAACAGGTGTGCCTTCTTAAAAGTTAATTTGTGGAATTTATTTCTCTCTTAATGCGTTTGAGCCAATCAGTTGTGTTGTGACAAGGTAGGGGGGGTATACAGAAAATAGCCCTATTTGGTAAAAGACCAAGTCCATATTATGTCAAGAACAGCTCAAATAATCAAATAGAAACGACAGTCCATCATTACTTTAAGACATGAAGGTCAGTTAATACGGAACATTTCAAGAACTTGGAAAGTTTCTTCAAGTGCAGTTGCAAAAAACATCAAGCGCTCTGATGAAACTGTCTCTCTTGAATACCACCACAGGAATGGAAGACCCAGAGTTACCTCTGCTGCAGAGGATAAGTCCATTAGAGTTACTAGCCTCAGAAATTGCAGCCGAAATAAATGCTTCACAGAGATCAAGTAACAGACACATGTCAACATCAATTGTTCAGAGGGGACTGTGTGAATCAGGCCTTCATGGTCGAATTGCTGCAAAGAAACGATTACTAAAGGACACCAATAGGAAGAAGAGACCTGCTTGGGCCAAGAAACACGAGCAATGGACATTAGACCGGTGGAAATGTGTCCTTTGGTCTGGAGTCCAAATTGGAGATTTTTGGTTCCAACCGCGGTCTCACCCAACCGCCGTGTCTTTGTGAGACGCGGTGTGGGTGAACTGATGATCTCTGCATGTGTATTTCCCACCGTAAAGCATGGAGGAGGAGGTGTTATGGTGAGGGGGTGCTTTGCTGGTGACACTGTCTGTGATTTATTTAGAATTCAAGGAACACTTAACCAGCATGGATACCACAGCATTCTACAGCGATACACGATCCCATCTGGTTTGGGCTTAGTGGGACTATAATTTGTTTTTCAACAGAACAATGACTAAAACACACCTCCAGGTTGTGTAAGGGCTATTTTACCTAGAAGGAGAGGGATGGAGTGCTGCATCAGATGACCTGGCCTCCACAATCACCTGACCTCAACCCAATTGAGATGGTTTGGGATGAGTCGGACTGCAGAGTGAAGGAAAAGCAGCCAACAAGTGCTCAGCATATGTGGGAACTCATTCAAGACAGTTGGAAAAGCATTCCAGGTGAAGCTGTTTGAGAGAATGCCAAGAGTGTGCAAAGCTTTCATCAAGGCAAAGGGTGGCTATTTGAAGAATCTCAAATATAAAATATATATTTTTAGTTGTTTAACACTTTTTTGGTTACTACATGATTCCATATGTGTTATTTCATAGTTTTGATGTCTTCACTATTATTCTACATTGTAGAAAATAGTAAAAATAAAGAAAAACCCTTGAATCAGTAGGTGTGTCCAAACCTTTGACTGGTAGTGTATATATAAAAGAAGTACTACACTGTACAAAAATATAAACGCAACATGTAAAGTGTTGGTCCCATGTTTCATGACCTGAATGAAAAGATTCCCGAAATGTTCAATACGCACAAAAAACGAATTTCTCTAAAATGCACATATTTGTTTACATCCCTGTTAGTGAGCATTTCTCCTTTGTTAAGATAATCCATCCACCTGACAGGTGTTGCATATCAAGAAGCTGATTAAACAGTATGATCATAACACAGGTGTACCTTGTGTTGGGGACAATAAATGGCTACTCTAAAATGTGCAGTTTTGTCACACAACACAATGCCACAGATGTCTGAGGTTTTGAGGGAGTGTGAAATTGGCATGCTGACTGCAGGAAAGTCCACCAGAGCTGTTGCCAGAGAATTGAATGTTCATGTCTCTACCATAAGCCGTCCTCCAACATCGTTTTAGAGAATTTAGCAGTATTTTCAACCGGCCTCACAACCACAGATCACATATAACTACGCCAGCCCAGGACCTCCACATACAGCTTCTTCACCTGATGCTATGGACTGGCCCGCCCGTTCCCCAGACCTGAATCCAATTGAGCACATCTGGGACATCATGTCTCGCTCCATCCACCAATGCCACGTTGCACCACAGACTGTCCAGGAGTTGGCAGTCGCAGGAGACCATCCGCCACCTCATCAGGAGCATGCCTAGGCGTTGTAGGGAGGTCATACAGGCACGTGGAGGCCACACACACTACTGAGCCTCATTTTGACTTGTTTTAAGGACATTACATCAAAGTTGGATCAGCCTGTAGTGTGGTTTTCCACTTTAATTTTGAGGGTGACTCCAAATCCAGACCTCCATGGGTTGATCAATTTGATTTCCATTGATAATTTTTGTGTGATTTTTTTGTCAGCACATTCAACTATGTAAAGAAAAAAGTATTTAATAAGATTATTTCATTCATTCAGATCTGGGATGTGTTGTTTAAGTGTTCCCTTTATTTTTTTGAGCAGTGTATTTTTGTATCAATCAAAGTCCATACCTGTGGTTGTATGTCTCTTCAGTATAGTTTTACCTCTGAACAGGGACAAAGCATTAAAACGTTTTCAATCTGTGTCCTGTATGGCTAAACCAATGGTTGTTGAGCAGAGATGTGGGTACGGGAATTATAATGAACATTTCCATTGATTTATAGCTTCAAGAAAGATGGCAGAGTTTACCAGTCTTCCAAAATCCCCCTGAAACCAATGAAGGAAATGTATCAGATTGTGATGTTTTCCCCCTGAAGAGGAAGATAAGTATTTCCTTGTGAGTGTTGTGCTGGATAGAGGTGAGTTTTAATGAATGGAATACTTTTGACATTTTGTCAAACGTGAACTCTGTTGCACCATCCCCATGTTGAAGTCACAAGGCCATTTTTACTCTTGTCCCAAAACCGACTTTATTAACGTTGCACTTTAAATTATTCGTAATCTAATGCCTGCCTCAGACCATTGATGCCTCAGACCAACAGCTAAGTGTGTTAGTAGATCGCCGAAAGCCCTCTCGCGTCACTTTATACACAGAACATCTCTGCTAAACATAGAATGAAGATGTTTATCTGTCTCCCTGTGACTGTCGAAAACATCATAGTTAAATATAAATAGCCTAAAAGTTTGCAATGTTCTAAACAAGCAAAGCAAGGATACAAAAAAAAAGAACAGAGATAACCGAAATATATACTTTACATATATAATAGCTCGATTTTTAGGCTAAATATTGACATCACTTTCAAGTATGTGCAATCGATAGACCTACCTAGTATTAAGCCATTAGGCTACATCTGAGCCGCTTCAATGTTCGTATCCATTAGGCCTATAGGCTACTATTATCTAAAAGCTCACACATTTCACTGTAGCCTAACCAATAATCTAAAGGTCAACATATTAGGTCTATGGCAATGTATCTTAACTTGCTACTTCATGGTTAATTATTTAAATTGTTTAATTGCAGAATATCTGTAGGCCTACTTGAAGCTCAATTACTGCTTGCCATTAGGCTACAATGATTTGTTGAGCGATTGCGAAAACCATTGTCACCATATCCTATTTTTAGGTCACGTTGATATTTTCTATAGCGAACTGTCACGATCGTCGAAGGAGGAGGACCAAGGCGCAGCGTGAGGAGCGAACATACTTTATTATCAATAGTGATAACAAGAACAAAACAACAAAACGATAATGACACGTGAAGTCCTTGGCTACAAAATAAACCAACACGGAACAAGATCCCACAACTACTGTGGGAAAACAGCCTGTTTAAATGTGGTTCCCAATCAGAGACAACCAGCAACAGCTGACACTCGTTGCCTCTGATTGAGAACCACTCTGGCCAACATAGAAATACAAAACTAGATACTACAACACAGAACACAAACACATATAATCTACACACCCTGGCTCAACATATAGAGTCCCCAGAGCCAGGGTGTGACACGAACGAGCAACTTTGGCTTTATTTCCTGTAACGACACAGTAAGTCTCACTTTGTAATGGTGTTTTGGGAAACTGGTGAGACATCTTCGGCCATTATTTGTACGGTGCATGCCTAAATTCCATCGCTACCGGGAAACCAGGCCCAGTTCTGTCTGTGTAAGCGCAGCCAAAGAGTCAGATTATTGATGCAGAGGTCCTAGATCATTACTTATACTGTGACGGAATACGGGCCCAGATGTACCAACCTCATACAACCATCCGGAAGTCTCTCGAGCGTACATACTGTTTCGCTACACGTATTCCAATGGTAATCAATCTGATAATTACAAGCTTACAGATGTACAACATTTTACATTATTTTGCAGTTATACATTTTCTAAATTTTGTTTGACCTATTCTGTTTATTCCTCAGAGCTTCCCATGGTTAAAGAGTTCACTGGTGAACTTAGGTGAAGTCCTGACTCCTGAGAGTCTGCCTCCCATGTTGTGTTTTACATTGTGTATGTGAACAGCCAGCAGATTTTGAATGGTTCCAGATGGTGGCTTGATAACCCTATGTATGCTTCACTTTGACCTTAACCCTTACTGAACTTGTGGATATACCGTCTATAATTGGGGGGAAATGAATCCAACAATTAATCGTAAAGTTTTCTTACCTATCCCCCCTCCCAACCTTAACCCTTATCTAACCTTTGGCTCTGCCAGATAAATATCTATCCCTACCTATCCCCTCTCGTCTCCTCCTCTCAGTTGAGGTGACCCCAGCACAGCCCACCCATTGCTCCTGTTCAGGCAGGCGTCCCGTGAGATCCAGGTGGGCACCCCATCTGCCCAGCACTTCACCCAGGTGCCGTGAGTCATCGCCACCCAGGGGTTCACCAGCCACAGAGCCTACTGGGAAGTGGAGGTGAGGGACTGGAACTGGAACTGGATCTGGTGTGTGGTGTGTGGGTGGAGCAACTGAGTCCTCCATGACCATGACATCACGATGGGCGAATCTCACCCCGAGAAGGGGTTCTGGGTCTTTGAACACCGCTGTGGGGATGCTTTTGGCCACAACCACCACCTGTAGCCCAAAGTGCTCTAGTCTAGTACATCTCTATGGTAGAACATGATATAGAAGGTGTTAAGGTTAGATTCTTATTAACTTTATTTATTCAGGGGTGCCCTGAGGACATAAAAGAAAAGAGAGAACTACAAGATACAAGATGGAATAACAAGATAGAATAACAAGTACATTACATAGAACATCCCAAACATCACAGCCATCATGAACAGGTTATTAAGGTCAATCAATTCAAACAATTGCACACCACGGTGAACCCATTTATCATCAGGATTTTAAACTGCCCTAGTGGCACCAGGGAATCCAAATGTAATGAAGTGATTCCAAAAATCTGGAGCGTTAAAACTAAAAGCGGATTTACCTAGTTCGGTGCAGACCCCAAGAACCTGTAGAGTTAACCAACCCTGCTTCAACAACGAAGTTATGTAAGTCGGAAGTTTGTGTAGTAGAGCTTTGTAAACACAAATGGAATAGTGAAGTGATCTACGGGACTTTAATGATGACCAACCAACCTTTTTATGTAGTGATGCGTATTAAGACTGTCATCTGTGACAAAGCGAAGGGTGCTATGGTAGATAGCATCCAAAGGTTAAGAGTAGTGGCCGCTACATTCTGATAAAGGGTGTCACCATAGTCAAGAATTGGCAGGAAAACTGACTGTACAATCTGCTTCCTGCTGTTTAGCGAGAGACATGATCTATTTCTATAAAATAAGCCGACTTTAAATCTCAGCTTCTTTAGCTCATCCGTATGTTTTTTAAATGTCAAATTGTCAATTTGCCTATTTATAGGCGGGAACCTGCTTGATGAAAGAACCATCCAATGCATAAATGTGTAAGCCATCTGAAATAATTCAACTAGAATTAGAAAACATATATTGAGTTTTTCCCGCATTAAGTACCCACTTTAAATCAACAAGGACTTTCTGCAAGGCAACAAATCAGATTGCAGCTCCAACATAGCCTAGTCAGCTACAATGAAATAAATACAATACCTTAAATGTCTCCTCGCCAGGAGAGGGTGTAATCACACTGTGGGAAACTTGACTTAAGGAAATGTTTCATTTTTGGGGGTTCATGCATGTTTTGGGGTTGTCTTTGGAGCCAGCCTTTGAAGTATCATGATTAGTATGCGAAGATACAAGTTGGATATTTAACATTTATTGTCGGAGAGAAGTTGTTTGGCTCATCATATCCTCTCCTTTCTATTCAAGCCCTTTCATCCCTGAGGGGCAATTTGTCAATTACAATTTGTATTTACTTTACAGGTACAAACTTTACAGGTACATGTGAATGTCAGGTCGTCAACTCTACGCATACAACCACATGCCCACCAAGGAAAGCCTCTTCCCATTCTTCAGCCCTGATTTCTTCAGCCCTGGAGACCCCACCAACCACATCATGACTTTTACAACCCTCACTGCCACAAACCACCTTCGTGGATGACGATGCTCAGTGCCTGCCAAAGCCTTTTGGTGGCAAGTTTTGGTTAGGTTCACTTGACAGTTTGTGTCAAATATTTTCCTATCCAGTTAAAAATATATATATATATAAATCTCATTGGAGGTTGTCAGAAGAAGGGACCATGGATCCTCTCTCTCCAATGCACTTTAAGGAATTGAGGAGACCAGGATGATGAAGCAAGGGTTGACGGCTAAAAACGTTTTTCAGACACGGCCATGATTTAGACACATGCAGTGCTTGACTTGGGTAGGAGCTCACAGGAACTGGGTACCGGTGTGGTGATACTGATGGTCACTGATGTTTTCTCAGAACTGATGGCTTCTACGGTTGTGGCTAGATGGAGTACAGCATTTTAGCTAAGCCTAACCCTTTTCCTAACCATAACCTAACTTGCAACGTTAATTATCCCAACCTGTTACTTTAATTCTCCATCTAGCCACATCCATAGAAACCTGCCGTTCCGAGAAACCATCAGTGTTACCACACTGCACGAGTTCCTGCACCTCTTATAGAATATTAGCTCAAATAGTTTGTAGAGTTCTTGCACCTAAATATCAACAGTAACTGTCACGCCCTGGCTCTGGGGACTCTTATATGTTGAGCCAGGGTGTTAGTTTCTACAGTGGGGAAAAAAAGTATTTAGTCAGCCACCAATTGTGCAAGTTCTCCCACTTAAAAAGATGAGAGAGGCCTGTAATTTTCATCATAGGTACACGTCAACTATGACAGACAAAATGAGGGGAAAAAATCAAGAAAATCACATTGTAGGATTTTTAATGAATTTATTTGCAAATTATGGTGGAAAATAAGTATTTGGTCAATAACAAAAGTTTCTCAATACTTTGTTATATACCCTTTGTTGGCAATGACACAGGTCAAACGTTTTCTGTAAGTCTTCACAAGGTTTTCACACACTGTTGCTAGGGTATTTTGGCCCATTCCTCCATGCAGATCTCCTCTAGAGCAGTGATGTTTTGGGGCTGTCGCTGGGCAACACGGACTTTCAACTCCCTCCAAAGATGTTCTATGGGGTTGAGATCTGGAGACTGGCTAGCCCACTCCAGGACCTTGAAATGCTTCTTACGAAGCCACTCCTTCGTTGCCCGGGCGGTGTGTTTGGGATCATTGTCATGCTGAAAGACCCAGCCACGTTTCATCTTCAATGCCCTTGCTGATGGAAGGAGGTTTTCACTCAAAATCTCACGATACATGGCCCCATTCATTCTTTCCTTTACACGGATCAGTCGTCCTGGTCCCTTTGCAGAAAAGCAGCCCCAAAGCATAATGTTTCCACACCCATGCTTCACAGTAGGTATGGTGTTCTTTGGATGCAACTCAGCATTCTTTGTCCTCCAAACACGACAAGTTGAGTTTTTACCAAAAAGTTCTATTTTGGTTTCATCTGACCATATGACATTCTCCCAATCCTCTTCTGGATCATCCAAATGCACTCTAGCAAACTTCAGACGGGCCTGGACATGTACTGGCTTAAGCAGGGGGACACGTCTGGCACTGCAGGATTTGAGTCCCTGGCGGCGTAGTGTGTTACTGATGGTAGGCTTTGTTACTTTGGTCCCAGCTCTCTGCAGGTCATTCACTAGGTCCCCCCGTGTGGTTCTGGGATTTTTGCTCACCGTTCTTGTGATCATTTTGACCCCACGGGGTGAGATCTTGCGTGGAGCCCCAGATCGAGGGAGATTATCAGTGGTCTTGTATGTCTTCCATTTCCTAATAATTGCTCCCACAGTTGATTTCTTCAAACCAAGCTGCTTACCTATTGCAGATTCAGTCTTCCCAGCCTGGTGCAGGTCTACAATTTTGTTTCTGGTGTCCTTTGACAGCTCTTTGGTCTTGGCCATAGTGGAGTTTGGAGTGTGACTGTTTGAGGTTGTGGACAGGTGTCTTTTATACTGATAACAAGTTCAAACAGGTGCCATTAATACAGGTAACGAGTGGAGGACAGAGGAGCCTCTTAAATAAGAAGTTACAGGTCTGTGAGAGCCAGTAATCTTGCTTGTTTGTAGGTGACCAAATACTTATTTTCCACCATAATTTGCAAATAAATTCATAAAAAATCCTACAATGTGATTTTCTGGATTTTTTTCCCTCAATTTGTCTGTCATAGTTGACGTGTACCTATGATGAAAATTACAGGCCTCTCTCATCTTTTTAAGTGGGAGAACTTGCACAATTGGTGGCTGACTAAATACTTTTTTTCCCCACTGTATGTTTAGTGTTCTAGTTTATGTGTTTCTATGTTGGCCGGGGTGGTTCCCAATCAGAGGCAGCTGTGGCTTGTTGTCTCTGATTGGGAACCATACTTAGGCAGCCTGTTTTGCACTTGTCATTTGTGGGATCTTGTTCCGGAGAGGTTTGTGTTTTGTTAACCTTAGGACTTCACGTATCGTTTATCGTTTTGTTGTTTTTTGTATATTTGTAAAGTACTCATTAAAAGATGTACGCATATCACGCTGCGCCTTGGTCCGTTGCTTACGACGATCGTGACAGAAGATCCCACAAAATAAGGACCAAGCAGCGTGTCCAGGAGCAAACGCCGGAGGTAACGCTAGTGGATGTCCTCCTCGGTTGGGGGAAGATCACCGAGGAGGAAGCCGTCCGCTACCGGAGGGCGATGAGGGAGGATGTCCAGGCAGGAGAGGAGAAGCGGCGCCAACCGGGCCGTCGTCGGACAGGCGAGAGGCAACCCCAATAAATGTTTTGGGGGGGGCACACGGCATGGACGACGGGGCTGTTGGAGGCAGCTACAGGGCGAGTTTGTGGACTAGGAGAGGAGGCCACCAGGTTACGGGGGCCATTGGTCAGGAGGGAGAAGGAGAGTGTAGAGGCACGGCGAGAGGAACTGAGTAGGCAGCAGAGGGAGCGGAGGTTTATGAGGAAACCCAGTCCCGCTCCTCGCACCAAGCAAGTGGTGTGTGTCACCAGTCCGGTCCGGCCCGTTCCTGATTCCCGCACAAGGCCAGTGGTGTGTGTTCCCAGTACGGTCAGCCCCGTTCCTGCTCCCCGCACTAAGTTAGTGGTGCGTGTTCCCAGTACGGCCCAACCCATTCCTGCTCCCCGCACTAAGTTAGTGGTGCGTGTTCCCAGTCCGGCCCGACCCGTTCCCGCTCCCCGCACTAAGTTAGTGGTGCGTGTTCCCAGCCCGGCCCAACCCGTTCCTGCTTCCCGCACTAAGTTAGTGGTGCGTGTTCCCAGTACGGCCCATCCCGTTCCTGCTCCCCGCACTAAGTTAGTGGTGCGTGTTCCCTGTCCGGCCCGACCCGTTCCCGCTCCCCGCACTAAGTTAGTGGTGCGTCTTCCCAGTCCGGCCCGACCCGTTCCTGCTCCCCGCACTAAGTTAGTGGTGCTTGTTCCCAGTACGGCCCAACCCGTTCCTGCTCCCCGCACTAAGTTAGTGGTGCGTGTTCCCAGTCCGGCCCGGCCTGTTCCTGCCCCTCGCACCAAACCAGTGGTGCGCGTCACCAGCCCAGTCCGGCCTGTTCCTGCCCCTCGCACCAAGCCTGTGGTGCGCGTCGCCAGCCCGGCCCGGCCTGTTCCTGCCCCTCGCACCAAGCCTGTGGTGCGCGTCGCCAGCCCGGTCCGGCCGGTACCTGCTCCCCGCACCAAGCCAGTGGTGCGCATCGTCAGTCCGGCACAGCCCGTGCCTGTTCCACCGGTGCCTGGTCAGGTACCGGTCAGCTGCTCCACACCGGAGCCTAAGCAATCCGCTCCACCGATGTCCAGTCCAGCTCCAGCCAGCGGGACCAGACCAGGGGCGCTACGGGGGGGTAGCTAGAGAGTGGTGGTCACGCCCGGAGCCGGATCCGCCTCCGAGGCGGAATGCCCACCCGGCCCCTCCCCTGTTGGGTTTAGTTGGCGCGGTCGCAGTCCGCGCCTTTGGGGGGGGGGGTACTGTCACGCCCTGGCTCTGGGGAGTCTTATATGTTGAGCCAGGGTGTTAGTTTCTATGTTTAGTGTTCCATTGTTCATGTTCTAGTTTATGTGTTTCTATGTTGGCCGGGGTGGTTCCCAATCAGAGGCAGCTGTGGCTTGTTGTCTCTGATTGGGAACCATACTTAGGCAGCCTGTTTTGCACTTGTCATTTGTGGGATCTTGTTCCGGAGAGGTTTGTGTTTTGTTAACCTTAGGACTTCACGTATCGTTTATCATTTTGTTGTTTTTTGTATATTTGTAAAGTACTCATTAAAAGATGTACGCATATCACGCTGCGCCTTGGTCCGTTGCTTACGACGATCGTGACAGTAATGGCACTCAAAATGAGTACTGGCATCTATTTCAGTCCAAGTCTACTATAGACACTTGCCAGTCTTTTCAAAATCACTCCAAATTCATTGGGGTGATCCGTTCAGAATGTTGCAGATAGTAAGACAAAGTGCCTTCGGAAAGTATTCAGACCCCTTGACTTTTTCCACATTTTGTTAGGTTACAGACTTATTCTAAAATTGATTAAATTGTTTTTTTCTCCCCTCATCAATCTACACATAATACCCCATAATGACGAAGCAAAAACTGGTGTTTATATTTTTTTGCTAATTTATAAAAAACAGTTATTACATTTACATAAGTATTCAGACTCTTTACTCAGTACTTTGTTGAAGTACCTTTGGCAACAATTAAAGCCTTGAATCTTCTTGGATATGATGCTACAAGCTTGGCACACCTGTATTTGAGGAGTTTCTCCAATTCTTCTCTGCAGATGCTTTCAAACTCTGACAGGTTGGATGGGGAGCGTTGCTGCACAGCTATTGTCAGGTCTCTCCAAAGATGTTAGATCGGGTTCAAGTCTGGGCTCTGGCGGGCCACTCAAGGACATTCAGAGACTTGTCCCGAAGCCACTCCTGCGTTGTCTTGGCTGTGTGCTTAGGGTTGTTGTCTGTTGGAAGGTGAACCTTCGCCGCAGTCCGAGGTCCTGAGTGCTCTGGAGCAGGTTTTCATCAAGGATCTCTCTGTACTTTGCTCCGTTCATCTCTGCCTCGATCCTGTCTAGTCTCCCAGTCCCTGCCACTGAAAAACACCCCCACAGCATGATGCTGCCACCACCATGCTTCACCGTAGGCATGGTGCAAGGTTTCCTCCAGACGTGACGCTTGGCATTCAGACCAAAGAGTTGAATCTTGGTTTCATCAGACCAGAGAATCTTGTTTCTCATGGTCTGAGAGTCCTTTAGGTGCCTTTTGGCAAAGTCCAAGCGGGCTGTCATGTGCCTTTTACTGAGGAGTGGCTTCCGTCTGGCACTCTACCATAAAGGCCTGATTGGTGGAGTGCTGCAGAGATGGCTGTCCTTCTGGAAGTTTCTCCCATCTCCACAGATGAACTCTAGAGCTCTGTCAGAGTGACCATCGAGTTCTTGGTCACCTCCCTGACCAAGGCCCTTCTCCCCCGGTTGCTCAGTTTGGTCGGGCGGCCAGCTCTAGAAAGAGTCTTGGTGGTTCCAAACTTCTTCCATTTAAGAATGATGGAGGCCACTGTGTTCTTGGGGACCTTCAATGCAGCAGCACTGTCAACTGTGGGACCTTATATAGACAGGTGTGCCTTTCCAAATCATGTCCAATCAATTGAATTTACCACAGGTGGACTCCAATCAAGTTGTAGAAACATCTCAAGGATGATCAATGGAAACAGGATGCACCTGAGCTCAATTTCGAGTCTCATAGAAAAACCTGTCTTCGCTTTGTCATTATGGGGTATTGCGCATAGATTGCTGAGGATTTTTATTTATTGAATCAATTGTAGAATAAGGCAGGTAGCTTAGTGGTTAAGAGCGTTGTGCCAGTAACCGAAAGGTCGCTGGTTCTAATCCCAGAGCCGACTAGGTGAAAAATCTGTCAATGTGCCCTTGAGCAAGGCACTTAACCCTAATTGCTCCTGTAAATCGCTCTGGATAAGAGCGTCTGCTAAATGACTAAAAATGTTAACGTAACAAAATGTGGAAAAAAATCAAGGTGTCTGAATGCTCTCTTACTACAGTGCCTTTGTAAAGTAATGTTTTTTTTAAAATTCATCCCACTTCTCCACATCTCTCCGAAATTATGCACTTGCACACTATCTCATGAATTTAAAAGCTTCGTATTGGTGTTGGCATTGGCTGGAGAGTTTCCACCATTGTTAAATCCATAACTGGGAGCGTGCAAGTGCACACTTCGGGAGAAAGGAGTGATTATTGGGATGCAACCCATGACTGGGAGTATGCAAGTGCAAGCTTCAGGAGAAGGGTGTGGAATGGCAATGCAGCCTAGGATTATATTCTTTCAACAACACTTCAACTTTCCTCCATTTTCCTCATCTGTAGAATGTTGATTATAAACACTTATACACTTTGTTTGGTGTATAGATTAGGGCCAACTTCTATCTAGACTAAAAAAGCTATGTGTATAGCTGAACAAACAGGGAATGTTAGATGATCAGGTAGCCTACCGCAGGTGGGGGAGCATTACCTAAGGCCTATTTGCAACTACAGTAATGTTGAATCTCACTGATGCTATTTGAAGCCATTTGTGTGCGCAATGCCCATGTAATATTCAAGATCAAAATCAAATAATATTTTATTGGTCGCGTACACATATTTTGCATATGTTATCGTGGGTGTAGCGAAATACTTACACTACCAGTCAAAAGTTTGGACACACCTACTCATTCAAGGGTTTTTCTTAATAAAAAAATAAAAAAAATACATTGTAGAATAATAGTGAAGACATCAAAACTATGAAATAACACATATGGAATCATGTAGTAACCAAAAAACAAATAAAAATATATTTCATATTTGAGATTCTTCAAATAGCCACCCTTTGCCTTGATGACAGCTTTGCACACTCTTGGCATTCTCTCAACCAGCTTCATGAGGTGGTCACCTGGAATGCACTTCAATTAACAGGTGTGCCTTCTTAAAAGTTAATTTGTGGAATTTCTTTCCTTCTTAATGCATTTGAGCCAATCAGTTGTGTTGTGACAAGGTAAGGGGGGTATACAGAAGATAACCCTATTTGGTAAAAGACCAAGTCCATATTATGGCAAGAACAGCTCAAATAAGCAAAGAGAAATTACAGTCCATCATTACTTTAACACATGAAGGTCAGTCAATCCGGAAAATGTCAAGAATTTGAAAGTATTTTAAATTGCAGTCGCAAAAACCATCAAGCGCTATGATGAAACTGGCTCTCATGAGGACCGCCACAGGAAATGAAGACCCACAGTTACCTATGCTGCAGAGGATAAGTTCAGTAGAGTTACCAGCCTCAGATATTGCAGCCCAAATAAATGCTTCACTGTCACGCCCTGACCTACAGAACTCTAGTTAGTTTGGTCAGTGTGTGCATGTTGAGTTCGATGTTGTGGTAGATCTATGTTTAGATCTAGGTTTTCGATTTCTACGTTTGGCCGGGTGTGATTCCCAATCAGAGGCCGCTGTCGCTCGTTGTCTCTGATTGGGGATCATACTTAGGCAGCCAGTGTTCCTACCTGGGTTGTGGGATCTTGTTTGTGCTCGGTGAGTTTGGCTTGTTAGTGTATAGCCTTCTGACGTCACGTTTCGTTGCCTTTTGTTGTTTCTGTATGTTTATTCAGTTTAACATGTATGCATTTCACGCTGCGCCTTGGTCTGACCCGTCTCTCAACGACCGTGACAGAAGATCCCACCAAAAATGGACCAAGCAGCGTGCCCAGGAGCAGACACCCTGGACACAGGTGGGGAAGTCATTTTGGACTTGGGAGGAGATATTGGCTGGTGGAGGACCCTGGGCGAAGGAGGAAGCCCAGACAGGAAAGGAACACAGAAGGCGCCGGCCGAGGAGGAAGCCCGAGAGACAGCCCCAATAACATTTTTGGGGGGGTGCTAAAAAGGGTGGTCGGGGATCGATAAAGAAGAGCCCCGACCACTGCACTCGTGGGGGCTCAGGGAGGATTCCTCACTGGAGGAGGACTGGGCGCGGAGAGTAAAAGACTGGTACAGTCGGAGATCTCTAACGTCAGTTCCCAGTCCGGTACACCTCATGCCTGCGTCTCACACCAAGCTAGTGGTGCGTGTTCCCAGTCCGGTCCGGCCCGTTCCTGCTCCTCGCACCAGACCTGTGGTGCGTGTTTCCAGTCCGGCACGGCCCGTGCCCGTTCCACCGGTGCCTGGTCCAGCACCGGTCAGCTGCTCCACTCCGGCGTCAGAGCAGTCTGCTCCACTGGTGCCCAGTCCAGCTCCGGTCAGCGGCTCCACTCCGGAGCCAGAGCATTCCGCTCCACCGGGGTCCAGTCCAGCTCCGGTCAGCGACTCCACTCCGGAGTCAGAGTAGTCCGCTCCACCGGTACCCAGTCCAGCTCCGGTCAGCGGCTCCACTCCGGAGCCAGAGCAGTCCGCTCCACCGGTGTCCAGTTCAGCTCCGGTCAGCGGCTCCACTCCGGGTCCAGACGTCAGCCCCTCTCTAGGTTCTGAGTCTCCCACACCAGGGTCCAGACAGGGATCGGTACATCGTGGGAGGACTGAGAGGGGAAGCTCCACGTTGAGGTCCAGACCAGTCCAGGGGTGCAACGCGGAGTCAGTAAGGGAGGAGACGTCATGCCCGGAGCCGGAGCCGCCACCGAGGCTGGAAGCCTACCCGGACCCTCCCCTGTTAAGTCAGGTTTGTGCGGCCGGAGTCCGCACCTTTGGGGGGGGGGGGGGGGGGGGGTACTGTCACGCCCTGACCTACAGAGCTCTGGTTAGTTTGGTCAGGGTGTGCATGTTGAGTTCGATGTTGTGGTAGATCTATGTTTAGATCTATGTTTTCGATTTCTACGTTTGGCCGGGTGTGATTCCCAATCAGAGGCAGCTGTCGCTCGTTGTCTCTGATTGGGGATCATACTTAGGCAGCCAGTGTTCCTGCCTGGGTTGTGGGATCTTGTTTGTGCTCGGTGAGTTTGGCTTGTTAGTGTATAGCCTTCCGACGTCATGTTTCGTTGCCTTTTGTTGTTTTTGTATGTTTATTCAGTTTAATAAATATGTATGCATTTCACGCTGCGCCTTGGTCTGACCCGTCTCTCAACGACTGTGACATTCACAGAGTTCAAGTCACAGACACATCTCAACATCAACTGTTCAGAGGGGACTGTGTGAATCAGGCCTTCATGGTCGAATTGCTGCAAAGAAACCACTACTAAAGGACACCAATAAGTAGAAGATACCTGCTTGGGCCAAGAAACACGAGCAATGGACATTAGACAGGTGGAAATTTGTCCTTTGGTCTGGAGTCCAAATTGGAGATTTTTGGTTCCAACCGCCGTGTCTTTGTGAGATGCGGAGGAGGTGTTATGGTGTGGGGGTGCTTTTCTGGTGACACTGTCTGTGATTTATTTAGAATTCAAGGCACACTTAACCAGCATGGCTACCACACCATTCTGCAGCAATACGCAATCCCATCTGGTTTGGGCTTAGTGAGACTATCATTTGTTTTTCAACAGGACAATGACCCAACACACCCCCAGGCTGTGTAAGGGCTATTTTACCAAGAAGGAGAGTGATGGAGTGCTGCATCAGATGACCTGGCCTCCACAATCCCCCGACCTCAACCCAATTGAGATGGTTTCGGATGAGTCGGACGGAAGAGTGAAGGAAAAGCAGCCAACAAGTGCTCAGCATATGTGGGAACTCCTTCAAGACTGTTGAAAAAGCATTCCAGGTGAAGCTGGTTGAGAGAATGCCAAGAGTGTGCAAAGCTGTCATCAAGGCAAAGGGTGGCTATTTGAAGAATCTCAAATATAAAATTCCATATGTTTTATTTCATAGTTTTGATGTCTTCACTATTAGTCTACAATTTAGAAACTTGAATGAGTAGATGTGTCCAAACTTTTAACTGGTACTGTATGTTCCTAGCTCCAACAGTGCAGTAATACATAACAGTACACACAAATCCGAAAAAGAAAGGAGAATTAAGAAATATAGAAATATTAGAACGAGCAATGTTAGAGTCTGGAATATAAATATATTTGTATATGATAGTGTGTATAGACATTATGGACAGTATATGAATAGAAAAGTGGTGTACAGAAGTAGTTACTGTACATATGAAGTGGGTTAAACAGTATGTAAACATTATTAAAGTGACCAGTGTTCAATGACTATGTACATAGGGCAGCAGCCTCTATGGTGCAGGGTAGAGTACCGGGTGGTAGCTGGCTAGTACAGTGACTAAAGTTCTGGGCAGGGTACTGGGCGAAGGCCGGCTAGTGGTGACTATTTAACAGTCTGATGACCTGGAGATAGAAGCTGTTTTTCAGTCTCTCGGTCCCAGCTTTGATGCACCTGTACTGTCTCTGCCTTCTAGATGGTAGCAGGGTGAACAGGCTGTGGCTCGGCTGGCTGAGGTGCTTGATGATCGTCTTGGGCTGACTGCACCACCCTCTGGAGAGCCCTGGGGTTGCGGATGGTGCAGTTGCTGTACCAGGCGGTGATACAGCCCAACAAGATGCTCTCAATGGTGCATCTGTAGAAGTTTGTGAAGGTCTTAGGGGCCAAGCTGAATTTCTTCAGCCTCCTGAAGTTGAAGAAGCGCTGTTGTGCCTTCTTCACCACACTGTCTGTATGGATGGACCATTTCAGGTTGTCAGTGATGTGCATGCAGAGGAACTTAAAGCTATTAACCCTCCACTGCGGCCCCATCGATGTTGATGGGGGCGTGCTCCCTCTGCTGTCTCCTGAAGTCCACGGTCAGCTCCATCATTTTGTTGATATTGACGGAGAGGTAATTTTTCTGGCACCAGAGCCCTCACCTCCTCCCTGTAGGCTGTCTCGTCGTTGTTGGTAATCAGGCCTACCACTGTTGTGTCGTCTGCAAACATGATGATTGAGTGGGAGACGTGGGTGGCCACGCAGTCATGGGAGAACAGGGAGTACAGAAGGGGGCTTGAGCACGCACACTTGTGGGGCCCCCGTGTTGAGGATCAGGGTGGCAGAGGTGTCGTTGCCTACCTTCACCACCTGGGGTCAGCCCGTCAGGAAGTCTAGGACCCAGTTGCACAGGGCCGGGTTCAGACCTAGGGTCCCGAGTTTAGTGATGAGCTTGGAGGGCACTATGGTGTTGAAGGCTGAGCTGTAGTCGATGGACAGCATTCTTATACTGAACAAAAACATAAATGCAACACGTAAAGTGTTGGTCCCATGTTTCATGAGCTGAAATAAAAGATCCCAGAAATGTTCCATATGCACAAAAAGCTTATTTTTCTCAAATTCTGTGCACACATTTGTCTACATCCCTGTTAGTGAGCATTTCTCCTTTGCCAAGATAATCCATCCAACTGACAGGTGTGGCATATCAAGAAGCTGATTAAACAACATGATCATTACACAGGTGTACCTTGTGCTGGGGAAAATAAAAGGCCACAGTTTTGTCACACAACACAATGCCACAGATGTCTCAAGATTTGAGGGAGCGTGAAATTGACATGCTGACTGCAGGAATGTCCACCAAAGCTGTTCCCATAGAATTTAATGTTCATTTCTCTACCATAAGCCGCCTCCAAGGTCATTTTAGAGAATTTGGCAGTACGTCCAACCGGCCTCATAACCGCAGACCACATGTAACCACGCCAGCACAGGACCTCCACATCCGGCTTCTTTACCTGCGGGATTGTCTGAGACCAGCCTCCGGACAGCTGATGAAAGTGTGGGTTTGCACAACTGAAGAATTTCTGCACAAACTGTCAGAAACTGTATCAGGGAAGCTCATCTGTGTGCTCGTCGCCCTCACCAGGGTCTTGACCTGACTGCAATTCGGCGTCGTAACTGACTTCAGTGGGCAGATGCTCACCTTAGATAACCACTAGCACGCTGGAGAAGTGTGCTCTTCATGGATGAATCCCGGTTTCAACTGTACCGGGCAGATGGCAGACAGCATGTATGGCTTTGTGTGGGTGAGCGGTTTGCTGATGTCAGTGTTGTGAACAGAGTGCCCCATGGTGGCGGTGGGGTTATGGTATGGGCAGGCATAAGCTATGGACAATGAACACAATTGCATTTTATTGATGGCAATTTGAATGTACAGAGATACCATTACAAGATCCTGAGGCCCATTGTCGTGCCATTCATTTTTCTTTGCATGATAATGGACGGACTCATGTCACAAGGACCTGTAAACAATTCCTGGAATCTGAAAATGTCCCAGGTCCTCCATGGCCTGCATACTCACCAGACATGTCACCCATTGAGCATGTTTGGGAGGCTTTGGATCGACGTGTATGACACCGTGTTCCAGTTCCCGCCAATATCCAGCAACGTAGCCATTGAAGAGCATTTGTGAGGTCAGGCACTGATGTTGGGCGATTAAGCCTGGCTTGCAGTCGGCGTTCCAATTCATCCCAAAGGTGTTTGATGGGGTTGAGGTCAGGGCTCTGTGCAGGCCAGTCAAGTTCTTCCACACCGATCTCAACAAACCATTTCTGTATGGACCTCGCTTTATGCATGGGGTCATTGTCATGCTGAAATAGGAAAGGGCCTTCCCCAAACGGTTGCCACAAAGTTTTGATAATAATGGCGCTGGAGGAGATGGCTGCCGTTTTACGGGCGCCTAACCAATTGTGCTATTATGTTTGTTTCTTCGCCTTATTTTATTGTTTTATTAGTTTTATTTTTTATATTATTTTCATCATTGTTTATTTCTTTTTTTTTCTTTTTTTTTTTTTTCTTTGGGGGGGTAGACCAGCTTTAATATTGCAGATAGATTGTAACTTCCATCAATGTAATTGTCTGCATCACTTCAAATCCCCCATATGTTTTTCTTTCCAGGACCTTAATGTGCTTCTTCTTGAGCCACTCCTTTGTTGCCTTGGCCGTGTGTTTTGGGTCATTGTCATGCTGGAATACCCATCCACGACCCATTTTCAATGCCCTGGCTGAGGGAAGGAGGTTCTCACCCAAGATTTGACGGTACATGGCTCCGTCCATCATCCCTTTGATTCGGTGAAGTTGTCCTGTCCCCTTAGCAGAAAAACACCCCCAAAGCATATTGTTTCCACCTCCATGTTTGACGGTGGGGATGGTGTTCTTGGGGTCACAGGCAGCATTCCTCCTCCTCCAAACACGGCGAGTTGAGTTGATGCCAAAGAGCTCGATTTTGTTCTCATCTGACCACAACACTTTCACCCAGTTCTCCTCTGAATCATTCAGATGTTCATTGGCAAACTTCAGACGGCCCTGTATATGTGCTTTCTTGAGCATGGGGACCTTGCGGGCGCTGCAGGATTTCAGTCCTTCACGGCATAGTGTGTTACCAATTGTTTTCTTGGTGACTATGGTCCCAGCTGCCTTGAGATCATTGACAAGATCCTCCCGTGTAGTTCTGGGCTGATTCCTCACCGTTCTCATGATCATTGCAACTCCACGAGATGAGATCTTACATGGAGCCCCAGGCCGAGGGAGATTGACAGTTATTTTGTGTTTCTTCCATTTGCGAATAATTGCACCAACTGTTGTCACCTTCTCACCAAGCTGCTTGGTGATGGTCTTGTAGCCCATTCCAGCCTTGTGTAGGTCTACAATCTTGTCCCTGACATCCTTGGAGAGCTCTTTTGTCTTGGCCATGGTGGAGTTTGGATTCTGATTGATTGATTGCTTCTGTGGACAGGTGTCTTTTATACAGGTAACAAGCTGAGATTAGGAGCACTCCCTTTAAGAGTGTGCTCCTAATCTCAGCTCGTTACCTGTATAAAAGACACCTGGGAGCCAGAAAGCTTTCTGATTGAGAGGGGGTGAAATACTTATTTCCCTCATTAAAATGCAAATCAATTTATAACATTTTTGACATGCGTTTTTCTGATTTCTTGTTGTTGTTATTCTGTCTCTCACTGTTCAAATAAACCTACCATTAAAATTATAGACTGATCATTTCTTTGTCGGTGGGCAAATGTACAAAATCAACAGGGGATCAAATACTTTTTTCCCTCACTGTATACATACATATACTTTTTAAAAATATTTCACTTTATTACTTTCCAACACCACCACCCCTTCCCTAATTGGAGTAAACTAGTGAACAACAACGCTTAGGCCTCTACTTCCAGTTTATACATACTATCTACATTTTATGAACACAGTCAATTTTACAATAATTCTATTTTGTTTGTTTTTACTTCTGAACTTCCTCTACCCTCAACCTCTCCGATCATTTTCATGATGTCCATCCGGTTTGCTTCTATATGCCAAATCTTTCTAACTGTGCTCATTCACAAAAGCTCTCAACCCATAACCTATATACTTCATATGGACACAGAATGCTTTACATTAGTTATCTTGTTGTTATTAGTTGTTGTTAGTTGTTATTAGTCCCATCCTTCAGCTCCATTCAACTCCTCCCATCTATCTCTTAACACCGTTCATATTGGATTTCTATTTGCCATATATTTTTCAAATGTACTGAGATGTTTCACTAAAGTTCTGAACCCTTCTATTCTCATTGTTTTTACAGATTGAAAATTGAAAATATTTTTTTATGCTAAAAGTATTATTATATTATTGATCGACTGACTATGACTTTTCAGATCACCCAGTAGTGCTATCTGCAGAGTTAGCGCCAGGTAAATATTGCAATCCTTCATCCATTCCTGGACCTGTGACCAAAAACAAGCTACAAATGGACAGATTGTATCCCCCATATAAATAACATTGTATTGGTAGCAAGAATTTTGTATAATAATTTAAATTGAAAAATGCATAAACACTATGCCATGGAATCGGTACGTCATAAATCTCTTCCCAACAATTTTGCAATCTAAATGGGACGGCTGTCAATCCTTTGGTCCTTAAATTAAACTGGTATACTTTTTTATTATCACAATTTTCTTTAACCAATTATGTTCTTTAATGCAGGGCCGACAGACAAGTTCCTTACTTTTACCCCCTTCCACTTTCCTCTTCCATTTTTGCGGTAATGCTGCAATTATTTGGTTATAATTTTGGGTAGAGCAGACATTTCCATATGTTTTTGTTAGCTGCTTGTGCGACATAACTCCACAGTCCTACCTATGATATCATTTACGAAGATTATACCTTTTTTAAACATTTTCAAAAAATATAGTATATAGTTGAAGTCAGAAGTTTACATACACTTAGGTTGGAGTCATTCAAACTTGTTTTCCAACCACTCCACACATTTCTTGTTAACAAACTATAGGTTTGGCAAGTTGCAAATCTACTTTGTGCATGACACAAGTAATTTTTCCAACAATTGTTTACAGACAGATTATTTAGCTTATAATTCACTGTATCACAATTCCAGTGGCTCAGAAGTTTACGTACACTAAGTTGACTGTGCCTTTGAACAGCTTGGAAAATTACAGAAAATGATGTCATGGCTTTAGAATTTTCTGATAGGCTAATTGACATCATTTGAGTCAATTGGAGGTGTACCTGTGGATGTATTTCAAGGCCTACCTTCAAACTCAGTGCCTCTTTGCTTGACATCATGGGAAAATCAAAAGAAATCAGCCAAGACCTCAGAAAAAAATGTGTAGACCTCCACAAGTCTGGTTCATCCTTGGGAGCAATTTCCAAATGCCTGAAGGTACCACGTTCATCTGTACAAACAATAGTACGCAGGTATAAACACCATGGGACCACAGAGCCGTCATACCTCTCAGGAACGAGATGTGTTCTGGCCATAATGACCATCGTTATGTTTGGAGGAAAAAGGGGTATCTTGCAAGCCGAAGAACACATTTACATTTACATTTAAGTCATTTAGCAGACGCTCTTATCCAGAGCGACTTACCAATTGTGCATTCAACTTATGATAGCCAGTGTGACAACCACCCCAATTTTTTGTTATTATTTTTTATTTTTTATGGGGGGATGGGGGAGGGGGGGGGTTGAAGGATTACTGTTATACTATTCCAGGTATTCCTTAAAGAGGTAGGGTTTCAAGTGTCTCCGGAAGGTGGTCAGAGACTCCACTGTCCTGGCGTCATGGGGGAGCTTGTTCCACCATTGGGGTGCCAGAGCAGCGAATAGCTTTGACTGGGCTGAGCGGGAACTGTGCTTCCGTAGAGGTAGGGGGGCTAGCAGGACAGAGGTGGATGAACGTAGTGCCCTCGTTTGGGTGTAGGGTCTGATCAGAGCCTGATGGTAAGGAGGTGCAGTTCCCCTCACAGCTCCGTAGGCAAGCACCATGGTTTTGTAGTAGATGCGAGCTTCAACTGGAAGCCAGTGGAGTGTGCAGAGGAGCGGGGTGACATGAGAGAACTTGGGAAGGTTGAACACCAGATGGGCTGCAGCGTTCTGGATAAGTTGTAGGGGTTTAATGGCACAGGCAGGGAGCCCAGCCAACAGCGAGTTGCAGTAATCCAGACGGAGATGACAAGTGCCTGGATTAGGACCTGTGCCGCTTTCTGTGTAAGGTAGGGTCGTACTCTGCGAATGATGTAGAGCATGAACCTGCAGGATCGGGTCACCGCTTTGATGTTAGCGGAGAACGACAGGGTGTTGTCCAGGGTCACGCCAAGGTTCTTTGCAATCTGGGAGGAGGATACAATGGAGTTGTCAACCGTGATGACGAGATCATGGAGCGGTCAGTCCTTCCCCGGGAGGAAGAGCAGCTCCGTCTTGCCGAGGTTCAGCTTGAGGTGGTGATCCGACATCCACACTGATATGTCTGCCAGACATGCAGAGATGCGATTCGCCACCTGGTTATCAGAAGGGGGAAAGGAGAAAATTAATTGTGTGTCGTCTGCGTAGCAATGATAGGAGAGCCCATGTGAGGATATGACAGAGCCAAGTAACTTGGTGTATAGAGAGAATAGGAGAGGGCCTAGAACTGAGCCCTGGGGAACACCAGTGGTGAGAGCATGTGGTGCGGAGACAGACTCTCGCCACGCCACCTGGTAGGAGCGACCTGTCAGGTACGATGCAATCCAAGAGTGAGCAGCGCCGGAGATGCCCAACTCGGAGAGGGTGGAGAGTATCAAAAGACAGTATCAAAGGTCTAGAAGGATAAGAGCAGAGGAGAGAGAGTTAGCTTTAGCAGTGCGGAGAACCTCCGTGACACAGAGAAGAGCAGTGTCAGTTGAATGACCAGTCTTGAAAACTGAAGCACGGGGGTGGCAGCGTCATGCTGTGGGGGTGCTTTGCTGCAGGAGGTACTGCTGCACTTCACAAAATAGATGGCATCATGAGGAAGGAAAATTATGTGGATATATTGAAGCAACATCTGAAGACATCAGTCAGGAAGTTAAAGCTTGGTCGCAAATGGGTCTTCCAAATGGACAATGACCCCAAGCATACTTCCAAAGTTGTGGCAAAATGGCTTAAGGACAACAAAGTCAAGGTATTGGAGTGGCCATCACAAAGCCATGACCTCAATCCTATAGAAAATGTGTGGGCAGAACTGAAAAAGTGTGTGCGAGCAAGGAGGCCTACAAACCTGATTCAGTTACACCAGCTCTGTCAGGAGGAATGGGCCAAAATTCACCCAACTTATTGTGGGAAGCTTGTGGAAGGCTACCCTAAATGTTTGACCCAAGTTAAACAACTTAAAGGCAATACTACCAAATACTAATTGAGTGTATGTAAACTTCTGACCCACTGGGAATGTGATGAAATAAATAAAAGCTGAAATAAATCATTCTCTCTACTATTATTCTGACATTTCACATTCTTAAAATAAAGTGTTGATCCTAACTGACCTAAGACACGGAATTGTTACTAGGATTAAATGTCAGGAATTGTGAAAAACTGAGTTTAAATGTATTTGGTTAAGGTGTATGTAAACTTCCGTCTTCAACTGTATTTGAGTTTAACCACAATATTTGTTGCATTATTTGTTCTGTCGTTTCTGGAGGATTAAATTGAAATTGCAACCAACTTTCTATGGCTTGTTTTAGAAATAGTGATATTTGGGAGATGATTTCCTTTTCAAATAACTGAAAGTGAATGGTTGTAATCTGAATAAAGAGAAAAAGGCCATTCTTGAACATGGGGTGAGACAATCTTACTAATTTGCTAGAGAACCAGTTCGGATTTAAGTATAACTTTTGTATGACTGAAGCTTTTAGTGATAGGTCTAATGCTTTAATATTTAATAATTTCTGTCCTCCGAATTAATATTCATTATATAAATAGGCCCATTTAATTTTGTGTGGCTTGCCGTTCCAAATAAAATGGAATATTGTTTTCTCATTTAATTTAAAAAACTGTTCGCTAGGCGTAGGCAAGACCATAAGCAAATAGGTAAACTGGGATAATACTAAAGAGTTAATCAGGGTGATTTTTCCACAAATAGACAGGTATTTAACTTTCCATGGTTGCAAGATCTTCTCTATTTTTGCTAACTTTCTATTACATTTATTGGAGTGAGATCATTTATTTCATTTGGAATATGTATTCTGAGTATATTCACATCACCATCAGACCATTTTATTGCTAAACTACATGGTAATGTAAAAATTGTATTTTTTAGTGATCCAATACGTATATAATTAGTACATTTATCATAATTTGGTTGTAATCCAGATGTTAGAAAATTTATCTAGATCCTCTATGAGGCTGTGGAGGGATTCAAGTTGTGGATTTAAAAGAAAACATGAATCATCAGTGAATGACACCTTTGTTTTTAAGCCCTGGATTTCTAGTACCTTGATATTATTGTTGGATCTGATTTTAATAGCTGACATTTCGATGGTCATAATAAATAGATATGCTGATAGTGGACAACCTTGTTTTACTCCTCTTGACAGTTTAAAACTTTCTGAGAAATAGTCATTATTTACTATTTTACACCTAGGGTTACTATACATGATTTTAACCCATTTTATAAGAGATTCTCCAAAATTGAAATGCTCCAGGCATTTATATATAAACTCCAGTCGAACTTTATCAAATGCCTTTTCAAAGTCTGCTATGAATAGCAGGCCTGGTTTCCCAGATTTTTCATAGTGTTCTTTTGTTTCCAGTACTTGCCTTATATTTGTCACGATCGTCTAGTAGCGAAGTAGACCAAGGCGCAGCGTGTGAAAGAAACATGACTTTATTATATCGAAGTTTCTTATAAACAAACAAAACACGACTCGTGAAGTCCAAACGGTTAACTAACCGAACACGGAACAAAAACCCACAAACACAAGGTGAAGACACACAGTTTAAATATGGCTCCCAATCAGAGATAACGAGCCGACAGCTGACACTCGTTACCTCCGATTGGGAGTCACTCAATACAAACATAGACATCGACAACCTAGAACACCCAACATAGAACATGAACACATAGAATGCACACACCCTGGCTCAACATAATGAGTCCCAGAGCCAGGGTGTGACAGTACCCCCCCCTAAAGGCGCGGACTGCGACCGCGCCTCAAAAACCCCAAACAGGGGAGGGCTGGGCGGGCATACCTCCTCGGTGGCGGTTCTGGCTCCGGCCTTGACCACCACCCTACAATACACCCCCCAATGCGCCCCTGGTCCAGTCTGTCGACTCGCACCCCTGGCCTGGTGCGTGGAGGAGGAACGGGCCTTACCAGGCTGACGACGCGCACCCCTGGCCTGGTGCGTGGAGGAGGAATGGGCCTTACCAGGCTGACGACTCGCACCCCTGGCTTGGTGCGTGGAAGAGAGACGGGCCGGACCGGGCTGGCGACGCGCACCGTAGGTTTGGTGCGAGTGGCAGGAACAGGCCGGGTCGGGCTGGCGACGCGCACCGTAGACTTGGTGCGGGTGGCAGGAACAGGCCGGACCGGGCTGGCGACGCGCACCGTAGGTTTGGTGCGAGTGGCAGGAACAGGCCGGGTCGGGCTGGCGACGCGCACCGTAGACTTGGTGCGGGTGGCAGGAACAGGCCGGACCGGGCTGGCGACACGCACCGTAGGTTTGGTGCGAGTGGCAGGAACAGGCCGAGTCGGGCTGGCGACGCGCACCGTAGACTTGGTGCGGGTGGCAGGAACAGGCCGGACCGGGCTGGCGACGCGCACCGTAGGTTTGGTGCGAGTGGCAGGAACAGGCCGAGTCGGGCTGGCGACGCGCACCGTAGACTTGGTGCGGGTGGCAGGAACAGGCCGGACCGGGCTGGCGACGCGCACCGTAGGTTTGGTGCGAGGAGCAGGGACAGGCCGAACCGGGCTGTGGAGACGGATAGGAGGCCTGGAGTGAAGAGCGGCCACCACCCGTCCTGGCTGAATGCCTGCCCTCACACACTCTGTGTGAGGCATCTGCACAGGACGTACAGGGCGGTGTACCCCTGGCCTGGTGGCCTCCTGGATTCGCCCCATCTTTGCCTCCGTCAGCCCCGTCGTCCATGCCGTGTGCCCCCCCCCTAAAAATTTCTTGGGGTTGCCTCTCGACCCTCCGACGCTGCTCCCACGTCCAGGTTGCCTGTTCCTGGACACGCTGCTTGGTCCTGGTATGGTGGGTTTTTCTGTCACGATCGTCTAGTAGCGAAGTAGACCAAGGCGCAGCGTGTGAAAGAAACATGACTTTATTATATCGAAGTTTCTTATAAACAAACAAAACACGACTCGTGAAGTCCAAACGGTTAACTAACCGAACACGGAACAAAAACCCACAAACACAAGGTGAAGACACACAGTTTAAATATGGCTCCCAATCAGAGATAACGAGCCGACAGCTGACACTCGTTACCTCCGATTGGGAGTCACTCAATACAAACATAGACATCGACAACCTAGAACACCCAACATAGAACATGAACACATAGAATGCACACACCCTGGCTCAACATAATGAGTCCCAGAGCCAGGGTGTGACAATATTATCTCCAATGTATCGTCCATGTAAAAAACCTGTCTGATTAGAATGTAATTGTATGCTGTAGCATTAAGATTTCCCTTCCCTGGAACTAAGGGGCCTAGCCCGAACAATCAAACACAGCCCCATGCCATTATTCCTCCTCTACCAAACTTTACAGTTGGCACGATGCATTCGGGTAGGTAGCGTTCTACTGGCATCCGCCAAACCCAGATTCATCCGTCGGACTGCCAGATGGTGAAGCGTGATTCATCACTCCAGAGAATGCGTTTCCTCTGCTCCTGAGTCCAATGGCGGCGAGCTTTAAACCACTCCAGCCGACGCTTGGCATTGCGCATGGTGATCTTAGGCTTGTGTGCGGCTGCTCGGCAATGGAAACCCATTTCATGAAGCTCCCGACAAACAGTTCTTGTGCTGACGTTGCTTCCAGAGGCAGTTTGGAACTAGGTAGTGAGTGTTGCAACGAGGACAGAAGATTTTTTACGCTCTACTCGCTTCAGCAATCTTTAGTCCCGTTCTGTGAGGTTGTGTGGCCTACCACTTCTCGGCTAAGCCATTGTTGCTTCTAGACGTTTCCACTTCAAAATAACAGTACTTAAGTTGACTGGGGCAGCTCTAGCAGGGCAGAAGTTTGACGAACTGACTTGTTGGAATGGTGGCATCCTATGACGGTGACTCGTTGAACGTCACTAAGCTTTTCAGTAATGCCATTGTACTGCCAGTGTTTAACTATGGAGATTGCATGGCTGTGTGCTCGGTTTTATACACCTGTCAGCAACGGGTGTGGCTGAAATAGCCGAATCCACTAATTTGAAGGGGTGTCCATATACTTTTATATACAGTGGGGGAAAAAAGTATTTAGTCAGCCACCAATTGTGCAAGTTCTCCCACTAAAAAATATGAGAGAGGCCTGTAATTTTCATCATAGGTACACGTCAACTATGACAGACAAAATTAGATTTTTTTCCCAGAAAATCACATTGTAGGATGTTTTATGAATTTATTTGCAAATTATGGTGGAAAATAAGTATTTGGTCACCTACAAACAAGCAAGATTTCTGGCTCTCACAGACCTGTAACTTCTTCTTTAAGAGGCTCCTCTGTCCTGTATTAACCTGTATTAATGGCACCTGTTTGAACTTGTTATCAGTATAAAAAACACCTGTCCACAACCTCAAACAGTCACACTCCAAACTCCACTATGGCCAAGACCAAAGAGCTGTCAAAGGACACCAGAAACAAAATTGTAGACCTGCACCAGGCTGGGAAGACTGAATCTGCAATAGGTAAGCAGCTTGGTTTGAAGAAATCAACTGTGGGAGCAATTATTAGGAAATGGAAGACATACAAGACCACTGATAATCTCCCTCGATCTGGGGCTCCACGCAAGATCTCACCACGTGGGGTCAAAATGATCACAAGAACGATGAGCAAAAATCCCAGAACCACACGGGGGGACCTAGTGAATGACCTGCAGAGAGCTGGGACCAAAGTAAAGCCTACCATCAGTAACACACTACGCCGCCAGGGACTCAAATCCTGCAGTGCCAGACGTGTCCCCCTGCTTAAGCCAGTACATGTCCAGGCCCGTCTGAAGTTTGCTAGAGTGCATTTGGATGATCCAGAAGAGGATTGGGAGAATGTCATACGGTCAGATGAAACCAAAATAGAACTTTTTGGTAAAAACTCAACTCGTCGTGTTTGGAGGACAAAGAATGCTGAGTTGCATCCAAAGAACACCATACCAACTGTGAAGCATGGGGGTGGAAACATCATGCTTTGGGGCTGTTTTTCTGCAAAGGGACCAGGACGACTGATCCGTGTAAAGGAAATAATGAATGGGGCCATGTATCGTGAGATTTTGAGTGAAAACCTCCTTCCATCAGCAAGGGCATTGAAGATGAAACGTGGCTGGGTCTTTCAGCATGACAATGATCCCAAACACACCACCCGGGCAACGAAGGAGTGGCTTCGTAAGAAGCATTTCAAGGTCCTGGAGTGGCCTAGCCAGTCTCCAGATCTCAACCCCATACAAAATCTTTGGAGGGAGTTGAAAGTCCGTGTTGCCCAGCGACAGCCCCAAAACATCACTGCTCTAGAGGAGATCTGCATGGAGGAATGGGCCAAAATACCAGCAACAGTGTGTGAAAACCTTGTGAAGACTTACAGAAGACGTTTGACCTGTGTCATTGCCAACAAAGGGTATATAACAACGTATTGAGAAACTTTTGTTATTGACCAAATACTTATTTTCCACCATAATTTGCAAATAAATTCATAAAAAATCCTACAATGTGATTTTCTGGATTTTTTTTCTAATTTTGTCTGTCATAGTTGACGTGTACCTATGATGAAAATTACAGGCCTCTCTCATCTTTTTAAGTGGGAGAACTTGCACAATTGGTGGCTGACTAAATACTTTTTTCCCCCACTGTATATAGTGTATCTGTGACCAACAGATGCATATCTGTATTCACGGTCATGTGAAATCCATAGATTAGGGCCTAATGAATTTATTTCAGTTGACTGATTTCCTTGCATGTACTGTAACTTAGATACATCTTTGAAATTGTTGCATATTGCGTTCATGTTTTTGTTCAGTAGGTATTCATTAGGTATTCATAGGTATTCATTTTGTCCAGATGACGATTAAATCATCCATTGATCTGTTGGAGCAGTATGCAAATTGTAGTGGGTCTAGGGTGTCGGGTAAGGTGGAGGTGATATGATCTGTAACTAGCCTCTCAAAGTACTTCATGATGACAGTATACCCACTGCAGTAACCCCCACCTCACCTCTCCTCTCCAACCCCCCCACCCTCCCACACACACAAACATCTCTTTCCCCTTTCTCCTCTCTCTCTCTCTCTCTCTCTCTCTCTCTCTCTCTCTCTCTCTCTCTCTCTCTCTCTCTCTCTCTCATTCACTCACTCACACACACACACACACTTCCAGCATAACCACTGCAGTGAGCTGGGAGGAGAATTCCACAGCTGCATTGGTGCTGCTAGTAGATTCATGGAATCATGAGATGTTTCTTCTCTCCCTCACATGTTGTCTTACTGTCGCAGTGTCAGTCAAGGTAGCAGTATTTCTCTCTCTTGCTCTCTGTCTGTGGAGCTCAACCATTTCCCTCTCCCCCCTCTCTCGCTCTCTCTCTCTCTTTCTCTCTCTCTGGACCTACCCCCTTCTCCCCCCTCTCTCGCTCTCTCTCTCTCTTTCGATCTCTCTGGACCTCCCCCCCCCCCCCCCTCTCTCTCTCTCTGGACCTACCCCCTTCCCCCCTCGCTCTCTCTCTCTGGACCTAAACCCTCTCCCTGTCTCTGTCTTACTCTCTAGCTCTCTTTCACACACACCCCTCCCGCCTCTTCGTTCTGATGTCACATAATTTTTTTTTTTGCAGCATTTAATCTTGTCATCCTCCATCTCTTCTATGTCCCATGTTCTCTCTCTCTCTCTCTCTCTCTCTCTCTCTCTCTCTCTCTCTCTCTCTCTCTCTCTCTCTCTCTCTCTCTCTCTCTCTCTCTCTCTCTCCCCTTCTCTCTCTTTCTTTCTCTCTTTCCCTTCCTGTTCTTTTCTCCTCCCCCGCACTCTAGCACTTAGCACAGCTGCGGGAAGCACTGCCGCACTGTGTTTTTCCTGTCTTGATCCCCCTCTCTCTCTGTCCTCCCTCTTTCTGTCTCTTGATCCCTCGCTCTAGTCTTCCCCCTTCTCTCTATCTCTCCTCAATCTCTCCCCCTTTCTTCTCTCTCACACACATACTCTGCTGAGCTCTGCTTTCCCATGACAATGGCGGATTCCCCAAACACCCACACACACACACACACCGGCAGAGACGATATTGTTTCTCTTAGAAGAATGTACCTGAACACAGCAGGTAGGCACCCTCTTCACAGTTCCCTATCTGTTCCTCACAGCTCTGTGTAGCCTCTGTCTGCATTCAGTCAGGTGTGTGGGTCTCTCCCCATACTAACACACCCAGGCACACACTACGTCTGCATGCTATGGGTCCCCCTCCATCCACTCAGTTGGGAGATCAGTGCTTTGTTGAGCCCTTGAGCTAGTCAGGCTTGCCATAGATATTGATGATGGTAACCATAGATTGTGTGTACCCACCCTTTACGTTACTGATAACCTATAAGCTGGGCCTACAGTTACAACACTATGGGACTTCAGATGACAGTGCTAAGCGGCTTGAGAATGGAGCGCATCTGTGATGCACCAAACATATCTCTAGCACTAGTCATTTGTAAGAAAGTGTATTCTGACTCTTTTAATAAGTGCACATTGGTTAAGTTCATACTCCGTTTAAGTTCACATTGGATAAGTGCATATGAAACCGACCTCAGTGTGCTAGCTTAGCAGTATAGCATCCTCCCTCACTACAACTCATGGTAAACTGTCCATACCACGGCTCTAACCTGGGGCCTTCTGTCTCGCTAACACAACATGCAAAAGGATCCAATTCGCTAGCACCATTGGCAACATTTCAAGCTAGGTGTGGAGTGAGTTTACAGCACGTTCTTATATCCGTTACACATACTCTGTTTAACACTAGTAGAGCCGAGTGAGTCATTTTGACACAATATTACTGTCAAATTCTAATATCTCTGCCATTTTTAAAGTAATACCCCTTCGTCCTTGACTTTTTAAGACTTTCGATATCACAAACAGAATTTGTGTTATAAACAGTTTTAAGTGGACAGCTGCCATTCGTTTCATAGGCTACTTGACTGCATAACAACGTGTGTGTGTGTGTGTGTGGACTGCATATCCCCCTGTCACACAAAATCATGTTTATCACGTCCAATCTCTCCAGTCATCGCCCAATTAATTCCTATGCTTCTGTTTCCAGTGTGTGTGTCTCTGTGTGTGTGTCTTGCCTTTAGATTATGTTTTATGTCCTGGGAGTTTTTCTTTTCTCTCTCGCTGTGTGTGTGTGTGCACGTGCGAATGTGTGTGTGTGGCTGCAGCTGCTGAAGAGCGTTGGCCCCTAGGGGACAGTAGGGACTGACTGGGACACTAATGAAGCGTCTCTCTCTCTCTCTTCATTTTCACTCTCTCTCAATGTTCTCTCTCTCTCTCTCTCTCTCTCTCTCTCTCTCTCTCTCTCTCTCTCTCTCTTCCCCTCTCTCTTCTCATTAAGAGGCTTATTTAATAGAGCAGCATCCAAAGGGGATCTAGATAAAAACTATCACCCTGGGGGGACCGACCACAGTTAAACCAGGAGGGAGACCCCAAGGAGACTGCAATGAACCATGAGACTAGAGAGGGACCGCAATGGAACCACAAGCCCTAGAAAAGGACCGCAATGGAACCATGAGACTAGAGAAGTACCGCAATGGAACCACAAGCCCTAGAGAGGGACTGCAATGGAACCATGAGACTAGAGAGGGACCGCAATGGAACCACAAGCCCTAGAGAGGGACCGCAAATGGAACCATGAGACTAGAGAGGGACCGCAATGGAACCATGAGACTAGAGAGGGACCGCAATGGAACCATGAGATGACAGAGGGACCGCAATGGAACCATGAGATGAGAGAGGGCGAGCAATTGGAACCATGAGATGAGAGAGGGACCGCAATGGAACCATGAGACTAGAGAGGGGCCGCAATGGAACCATGAGATGAGAGAGGGACCGCAATGGAACCATGAGATGAGAGAGGGACCGCAATGGAACCATGAGAATAGAGAGGGACCGCAATGGAACCATGAGATGAGAGAGGGAGCGCAATGGAACCATGAGATGAGAGAGGGACTGCAATGGAACCATGAGACTAGAGAAGGACCGCAATGGAACCATGAGACGAGAGAGGGACCGCAATGGAACCATGAGACTAGAGAGGGACCGCAATGGAACCATGAGATGAGAGAGGGACCGCAATGGAACCATGAGATGAGAGAGGGAGCGCAATGGAACCATGAGACTAGAGAGGGACCGCAATGGAACCATGAGACTAGAGAGGGACCGCAATGGAACCATGAGACTAGAGAGGGACCGCAATGGAACCATGAGACGAGAGAGGGACCGCAATGGAACCATGAGACTAGAGAGGGACCGCAATGGAACCATGAGACTAGAGAGGGACCGCAATCAAACCATGACCCTAGAGATGGAGCGCAATGGAACCATGAGACTAGAGAAGGACCGCAATGGTACCATGAGATGAGAGAGGGACCGCAATGGAACCATGAGATGAGAGAGGGAGCGCAATGGAACCATGAGATGAGAGAGGGAGCGCAATGGAACCATGAGACTAGAGCGGGACCGCAATGGAACCATGAGACTAGAGAGGGACCGCAATGGAACCATTAGACTAGAGAGGGACCGCAATGGAACCACAAGCCCTAGAGAGGGACCGCAATGGAACCATGAGACTAGAGAGGGACCGCAATCAAACCATGACCCTAGAGACGGAGCGCAATGGAACCATGAGACTAGAGAAGGACCGCAATGGTACCATGAGATGAGAGAGGGACCGCAATGGAACCATGAGATGAGAGAGGGAGCGCAATGGAACCATGAGATGAGAGAGGGACCGCAATGGAACCATGAGACTAGAGAGAGACCGCAATTGAACAATGAGACTAGAAAGGGACTGCAATGGAACCATGAGACTAGAGAGGAACCGCAATGGAACCATGAGACTAGAGAGGGACCGCGATGGAACCACAAGCCCTAGAGAGGGACCGCAATGGAACCATGAGACTAGAGAGGGACCGCAATCAAACCATGACCCTAGAGACGGAGCGCAATGGAACCATGAGACTAGAGAGGGACCGCAATGGAACCATGAGACGAGAGAGGGACCGCAATGGAACCATGAGATGAGAGAGGGACTGCAATGGAACCATGAGACTAGAGAAGAACCGCAATGGAACCATGAGACGAGAGAGGGATCGCAATGGAACCATGAGACTAGAGAGGGACCATAATGGAACCATGAGATGAGAGAGGGACCACAATGGCACCATGAGATGAGAGAGGGAGCGCAATGGAACCATGAGATGAGAGAGGGACCGCAATGGAACCATGAGTCTAGAGAGGGGCCGCAATCGAACCATGACCCTAGAGATGGACCGCAATGGAACCATGAGACTAGAGAGGGACCGCAATGGAAACATGAGACGAGAGAGGGACCGCAATGGAACCATGAGACGAGAGAGGGACCGCATTTGAGGCAAGAGCCAGAAGAGGACTGAACTGAGTTTACATTAGGACCAAGAAGCTGAGACAGTATGGAGACCCAGAGTGGGACTGTATGTGTGGTGTGTGCCTCAATGTATACATGAATGGACACGTGACACCATTCATTCCTATGTGAAGACTAGCGCATTGAATCCAAATAACGTTGGTTAAGACGGCATCTCATGGAGACATAACATGCGCAATTGGAGCTTCTCCGTGAAGTGACGTTGCAGACTAGCTCAGTGCTGCCCCCTCTCATTGAGTAACTCAGACATAATTAAAACATCATCAATAAATAACACATTGATAATCAATTAATTAAATAATTAAATATAGCTGGGCAATATAATTATTGGTTGATTGATTGATTCTAACTGAGTTCACTTGGGGTGGGTTCTATGGGGCTTCCTGATTGAGGGCCAATCCCAAATGACACCCTATTCCCTAGAATAGTGCACTACTTTTGACCAGAACCTCTATGTATTGTAGTGCACTGTCCAGTGAATGGGGTGTCATTTGAGACGCAGATTCCCTGAAATGACTGGTGAGCTCTCTGTGTTTGTGGGGTCAACTTACTTGGTTAGTCTACTATTGCTTATACGTTTATAAATTGCCTGGCTGGGCTGATGAGACAGTGGATTGCACAGTCAGATGGAACAGAGTAAATAGGCATTTTAACGTCATAGATTTAGCTGGTGGTAACTTGTGGAATAGACACCAGCTGGAATGCGGTTTTAACCAATCAGCATTCAGGATTAGACCCACCAGTTGTATATATGATGATGTATAGACTACTAGAACATGTGACTTACAGTCATATAGGGGTTGGATGAACAGTATTCGGTGGTTGATGTTTGAGTCTAATGTTAATTTCAAGTTGTATATCTATGTATATCCAAATGTCCATGTCGCCAGCAAACTTCTACTGCTACCTCCTTAGTATAGTAGGTAAACCTTGACCGAGCCAGAACAGCCCATAGGGCTATCTCCTATTTCTGTAGCGTGAGACATCTTGATGTACAAGGACACTAATAGTCCTTAGTATGAAGTATAATAATATATTTGCAAAGCATACTCAACAGTATGCTAGTATGAATATTGGGACACACTTGTTTACGGGATGTGCTCTTGTCAGGAATGACGTCAATAGGGTTTTTAAGGAGGAGAGCAGAATTGTTTACTGAAGACATTTCGTACCCTTCTCTATATGCCCCTTTTAGAATCCATTATGCATTCCATTGCATTCAGAACCACAATAACCAAGACAGGCTTTCATCACATCATCCATTCAGTCACTGTAGCACTATGTTCTTGAAATCATCCTACATTTGGTTGCCTTTAAAGGGAGATGTGGAATGGGGTCAGGTTAACAAAGAACTAAAAAAACAACTATAGCCCAGACTTTAAATGGGGCCCTCTCTGATTGGATACAACTAGCTAACTAGCTCTGGACCCGTAGTTAGCAAGCGTATAAGAGTAGGAGTGCTGATCTAGGATCAGGTCCTCACCACGTCCATAATGATAGGGTTCATTATGACCTAAAAGGCTTAGCTGATCCCAGATCCACATTCCTACTCTGAGTGAGCTCAGACTGACAAGGGGCTCTTAAAAAAAGTCTTAAATTAAAAATCCATATATAAGAACTAGTCAAAGATGAGCGTAAATTAGAAAATAATTAGGAGGAGGGGGAGGGGTATTTAAGGTGTGGATGATAGAAAGAGGGAGGATCTCAACCCCCCCCCCCCCCCCCCAACTCCCAAAGCGCATCCCACCTCTATTACTTCAATTTAAGGGCTGGATAGTTGAATGCTGGGAAGGGGGTGGGTGGAATGACTTTGCATGTGTTAGTTGTGCCATAATTTGTAACGGCTCTGTCCTTGAAATAGTAGATTCATGGAATCATGAGATGTTTCTTCTCTCCCTCACATGTTGTCTTACTGTCGCAGTGTCAGTCAAGGTAGCAGTATTTCTCTCTCTTGCTCTCTCTCTGTGGAGCTGAACCATTTCCCTCTCCCCCCCCCTCTCTCTTTCTCTCTCTCTGGACCTACCCCCTTCTCCCCCTCTCTCTCTCTTTCTCTCTCTCTGGACCTACCCCCTTCTCCCCCCTCTCTCGCTCTCTCTCTCTTTCTCTTTCACTCTCTCTGGACACACCCCCTTCTCCACCCCCACCCCTCCCTCTCTCTCTCTCTGGACCTACCCCCTTCTTCCCCCCCCCCCTCCCCCTCTCTCTCTGGACCTACCCCTCTCCCTGTCTATTTCACACACACCTCTCCCGCCTCTTCGTTCTGATGTCACATAATTTTTTCCAGTCCCACTATTATTTGTGCATAATTTAATCTTGTCATCCTCCATCTCTTCTATGTCCCATGTTCTCTCTCTCTCTCTCTCTCTCTCTCTCTCTCTCTCTCTCTGTTCTATTCCATAACCCTACCTTAGTGTTCCCTGTCAGATTTATAAATAGCTGCTATACCCCACCTTCCTCCCTTGCTCTCTGCCTCCCTTTTTCCCTCTCTCTCTCTCCCTCTCTCTCTCTTTCTTTCTCTCTTTCCCTTCCTGTTCTTTTCTCCTCCCCCGCACTCTAGCACTTAGCACAGCTGCGGGAAGCACTGCCGCACTGTGTTTTTCCTGTCTTGATCCCCCCCTCTCTCTGTCCTCCCTCTTTCTGTCTCTTGATCCCTCGCTCTAGTCTTCCCCCTTCTCTCTATCTCTCCTCACTCTCTCCCCCTTTCTTCTCTCTCACACACATACTCTGCTGAGCTCTGCTTTCCCATGACAATGGCGGATTCCCCAAACACCCACACACACACCGGCAGAGACGATATTGTTTCTCTTAGAAGAATGTACCTGAACACAGCAGGTAGGCACCCTCTTCACAGTTCCCTGTCTGTTCCTCACAGCTCTGTGTAGCCTCTGTCTGCATTCAGTCAGGTGTGTGGGTCTCTCCCCATACTAACACACCCAGGCACACACTACGTCTGCATGCTATGGGTCCCCCTCCATCCACTCAGTTGGGAGATCAGTGCTTTGTTGAGCCCTTGAGCTAGTCAGGCTTGCCATAGATATTGATGATGGTAACCATAGATTGTGTGTACCCACCCTTTATGTTACTGATAACCTATAAGCTGGGCCTACAGTTACAACACTATGGGACTTCAGATGACAGTGCTAAGCGGCTTGAGAATGGAGCACATCTGTGATGCACCAAACATATCTCTAGCACTAGTCATTTGTAAGAAAGTGTATTCTGACTCTTTTAATAAGTACCACATTGGTTAAGTTCATACTCCGTTTAAGTTCACATTGGATAAGTGCATATGAAACTGACCTCAGTGTGCTAGCTTAGCAGTATAGCATCCTCCCTCACTACAACTCATGGTAAACTGTCCATACCACGGCTCTAACCTGGGGCCTTCTGTCTCGCTAACACAACATGCAAAAGGATCCAATTCGCTAGCACCATTGGCAACATTTCAAGCTAGGTGTGGAGTGAGTTTACAGCACGTTCTTATATCCGTTACACATACTCTGTTTAACACTAGTAGAGCCGAGTGAGTCATTTTGACACAATATTACTGTCAAATTCTAATATCTCTGCCATTTCTAAAGTAATGCCCCCCTTCGTCCTTGACTTTTTAAGACTTTCGATATCACAAACAGAATTAGTGTTATAAACAGTTTTAAGTGGACAGCTGCCATTCGTTTCATAGGCTACATGACTGCATAACCACGTGTGTGTGTGTGTGTGTGGACTGCATATCCCCCTGTCACACAAAATCATGTTTATCACGTCCAATCTCTCCAGTCATTGCCCAATGAATTCCTTTGCTTCTGTTTCCAGTGTGTGTGTCTCTGTGTGTGTGTCTTGCCTTTAGATTATGTTTTATGTCATACGCCTTTTCCTGGGAGTTTTTCTTTCTAATTATGCCAAGTTCTCTGTGGAGCTCCCCTCTCTCGCTGTGTGTGTGTGTGCGCGTGCGCATGTGTGTGTGTGGCTGCAGCTGCTGAATAGCGGTGGCCCCTAGGGGACAGTAGGGACTGACTGGGACACTAATGAAGCGTCTCTCTCTCTCTCTTCATTTTCACTCTCTCTCAATGTTCTCTCTCTCTCTCTCTCTCTCTCTCTCTCTCTCTCTCTCTCTCTCTCTCTCTCTCTCTTCCCCTCTCTCTTCTCATTAAGAGGCTTATTTAATAGAGCAGCATCCAAAGGGGATCTAGATAAAAACTATCACCCTGGGGGGACCGACCACAGTTAAACCAGGAGGGAGACCCCAAGGAGACTGCAATGAACCATGAGACTATAGAGGGACTGCAATCGAACCATGAGACTAGAGAGGGACCGCAATGGAACTATGAGACTAGAGAGGGACCGCAATGGAACTATGAGACTAGAGAGGGACCGCAATGGAACCATGAGACTAGAGAGGGACCGCAATGGAACTATGAGACGAGAGAGGGACCGCAATGGAACCATGAGACTAGAGAGAGACCGCAATGGAACCACAAGCCATAGAGAGGGACCTCAATGGAACCATGAGACTAGAGAGGGACCGCAATCAAACCATGACCCTAGAGACGGACCGCAGTGGAACCATGAGACTAGAGAAGGACCGCAATGGAACCATGAGACTAGAGCGGGACTGCAATGGAACCATGAGACTAGAGAGGGACCGCAATGGAACCATGAGACTAGAGAGGGACCGCAATGGAACCATGAGACTAGAGAGGGACCACAATGGAACCACAAGCCCTAGAGAGGGACCGCAATGGAACCATGAGGCTAGAGAGGGACTGCAATCAAACCATGACCCTAGAGACGGACCGCAATGGAACCATGAGACTAGAGTGGGACCGCAATGGAACCATGAGACTAGAAAGGGACTGCAATGGAACCATGAGACTAGAGAGGGACCACAATGGAACCATGAGACTAGAGAGGGACCGCAATGGAACCACAAGCCCTAGAGAGGGACCGCAATGGAACCATGAGACTAGAGAGGGACTGCAATGGAACCATGAGACTAGAGATGGACCGCAATGGAACCATGAGACGAGAGAGGGACCGCAATGGAACCATGAGACTAGAGAGGGACCGCAATGGAACCATGAGACGAGAGAGGGACCGCAATGGAACCATGAGACGAGAGAGGGACCGCAATGGAACCATGAGACGAGAGAGGGACCGCAATTGAGGCAAGAGCCAGAAGAGGACTGAACTGAGTTTACATTAGGACCAAGAAGCTGAGACAGTATGGAGACCCAGAGTGGGACTGTATGTGTGGTGTGTGCCTCAATGACTGTATACATGAATGGACAAAGCCATTGATCACGTGACACCATTCATTCCTATGTGAAGACTAGCGCATTGAATCCAAATAACGTTGGTTAAGACGGCATCTCGTGGAGACATAACATGCGCAGTTGGGGCTTCTCCGTGAAGTGACGTTGCAGACTAGCTCAGTGCTGCCCCCTCTCATTGAGTAACTCAAGTTGAAGGCCAACCGGGGTACTGCAGGCTGCCATTAGGCAACTAAATAATCCTTATAACTTCTTCTGTGTGGGATTTTAAAATAATCAGTTCAAGGACATACATCTGCTGTATTAGAAGCAACTATTGGTACCATGACTGTCTTCTAAACATGTTTTTACTTACACGAAGATTATCCACGAAGATTGGCATTTTTCCATTCACTATAATGGGGGATCCTGTTTTCTGCAAACAATGCCTGCAGTACCGCAGTCGGCCTTGAACTTCCGTGGCTTCAATAAGAGGGGGCAGTCATTCTCCCTTGGTTTGCGTGTGTGTGTGTGTGGACTTTATTGCTAGTCAAAGAGAGAGAGTATGTGTGTGTTAATGTGAGGACATGAAATCACAACCCGCCATCACGTCGGTTGAATTCTTAAGCAACTTGCACAAATTTTATTAGTGCAGGAAAAACACAGTACAGGGGTGTTTCATGTGCATTCTCTCTCCAAACACCATTTTTATATAATATATTTATATATACTATCCCTCCCCCACCTTTCGTAGTTTGAAATGCCAAAACACAGAAGGGGGAATCAAAGCAATAAAACACAATAAATCTCATCAAATGCGACCTCAATTTGAAATACATTTTACATTACATTTACATTTTAGCAGACGCTCTTATCCAGAGCAACTAGGATTAAGTGCCTACATCGACAGATTTTTCACCTAGTCGGCTTGGGGATTAGAACCCGCAACCTTTCAGTTACTGGCACAACGTTCTTACCCACTAAGCTACCTGCCACCCTTACACCAAGATGTAGGATCTTAATTTGAGCCAGTTTGCTACAGCAAGAAAATAACCCTGAAGCAATAGGAAATGTGAATTATTATGTGGATTATATAATTTATGGACATTTTTGTAGGGGTTGATACATTTTTCATAAGGGAAAATCAAGTCTGAAATTTCTAAGTGGAAATTACAAACTTCAGAAGCCTTTTAAAACCTCAAATAAACTACAAGTTTGAAATGTCCTGCAACAGGGTGATCAAATTAAGATCCTACATCTGTACTCAAAAATAAACAAAACAAAAGTGTATAGGTATTGTAGGTAGTTAGATATTCACATAAATAAACCACAGACATAATTAAAACATCATCAATAAATAACACATTGATAATCAATTAATTAAATAATTCAATATAGCTGGGCAATATAATTATTGGTTGATTGATTGATCCTAACTGAGTTCACTTGGGGTGGGTTCTATGGGGCTTCCTGATTGAGGGCCAATCCCAAATGACAGCCTATTCCTTAGAATAGTGCACTACTTTTGACCAGAACCTCTATGTATTGTAGTGCACTGTCCAGTGAATGGGGTGTCATTTGAGATGCAGATTCCCTGAAATGACTGGTGAGCTCTCTGTGTTTGTGGGGTCTCCTTATTTGGTTAGTCTACTATTGCTTATAAGTTTATAAATTGCCTGGCTGGGCTGATGAGACAGTGGATTGCGCAATCAGATGGAACAGAGTAAATAGGCATTTTAACATCATAGATTTAGCCGGTGGCAACTTGTGGAATAGACACCAGCTGGAATGCGGTTTTAACCAATCAGCATTCAGGATTAGACCTACCAGTTGTATATATGATGATGTATAGACTACTAGAACATGTGACTTACAGTCATATAGGGGTTGGATGAACAGTATTCGGTGGTTGATGTTTGAGTCTAATGTTAATTTCAAGTTGTATATCTATGTATATCCAAATGTCCATGTCGCCAGCAAACTTCTACTGCTACCTCCTTAGTATAGTAGGTAAACCTTGACCGAGCCAGAACAGCCCATAGGGCTATCTCCTATTTCTGTAGCGTGAGGCAGCTTGATGTACAAGGACACTAATAGTCCTTAGTATGAAGTATAATAATATATTTGCAAAGCATACTCAACAGTATGCTAGTATGAATATTGGGACACACTTGTTTACGGGATGTGCTCTTGTCAGGAATGACGTCAATAGGGTTTTTAAGGAGGAGAGCAGAATTGTTTACTGAAGACATTTCGTACCCTTCTCTATATGCCCCTTTTAGAATCCATTATGCATTCCATTGCATTCAGAACCACAATAACCAAGACAGGCTTTCATCACATCATCCATTCAGTCACTGTAGCACTATGTTCTTGAAATCATCCTACATTTGGTTGCCTTTAAAGGGAGATGTGGAATGGGGTCAGGTTAACAAAGAACTAAAAAAACGACTATAGCCCGGACTTTAAATGGGGCCCTCTCTGATTGGATACAACTAGCTAACTAGCTCTGGACCCGTAGTTAGCAAGTGTATAAGAGTAGGAGTGCTGATCTAGGATCAGGTCCTCGCCACGTCCATAATGATAGGGTTCATTATGACCTAAAAGGCTTAGCTGATCCCAGATCCACATTCCTACTCTGAGTGAGGTCCGATTGACAAGGGGCTCTTAGAAAAAGTCTTAAATTAAAAATCCATATATAAGAACTAGTCAAAGATAAGCATAAATGAGAAAATACTTAGGAGGAGGGGGAGGGGTATTTAAGGTGTGGATGATAGAAAGAGGGAGGATCTCAAACCCTCCCCCGGCTCCCAAACCACATCCCACCTCTATTAATTCAATTTAAGGGCTGGATAGTTGAATGCTGGGAAGGGGGTGGGTGGAATGACTTTGCGTGTGTTAGTTGTGCCTTAATTTGTAACGGCTCTGTCCTTGAAATAGAAAAGTGGTTTAATTCCAATAATAATACTATTAATTAGTAGTGAGATTAAAGCGGAAGGAGTCTGGGCTTTCAGGAGCAGTTCAGTGTGCTACATACGAGGGGAGGGGAGGTGTGTGGGGGTATGTGCAATCATGGTCCCGACGGGCAGAAGGATTGGTTCTGTGCGTAGGAAGTATGTGTGAGTGTGCATGTGTGTTTGTGCAGACTTCAGTGTCAAGTGTGTTAGACTTTTGCCAGGTTTGCGCGATTGTGTGCGTAGGCATGGACGTGTAACTCCTATTGTTATATATAGGTACTGTGTGACTGTGCTGTGAGGGCGTTAGTTTTCAACTATTTTTCCTCTTTATCTCTCCTCATTCCTTTTCTTGTCCTTTCTCTATCCTCCTACCCCTCTCTCTCTCTCTCTCTCTCTCTCTCTCTCTCTCTCTCTCTCTCTCTCTCTCTCTCTCTCTCTCTCTCTCTCTCTCTCTCTCTCTCTCTCTCTCTCTCTCTCTCTCTCTCTCTCTCTCTCTCTCTCTCTCTCTCTCTCTCTCTCTCTCTCTCTCTCTCTCTCTCTCTCTCTCTCTCTCTCTCTCTCTCTCTCTCTCTCTCTCTCTCTGCGTAAACTGTCTATCTCTGTCTCTCTCTCTGCGTAAACTGTCTATCTCTGTGTAAACTGAGGGCGATCAGATAAGGTCTTGTTCGGCACTGGCACCTGGTCCAGAGACGTTATCGAGTGTTTATTTAAGGACCAGGGGGTTTCATGTTACCCTGTGTGACAGCAGAAGAAACTCTACACCCGGCTAGGCCGGCCCACTAGAATACAACATTCAGCTACACCCCGGCTAGGCCGGCCAACTAGAATACAACATTCAGCTCAACATTCAGCTACACCCCGGCTAGGCCGACCAACTAGAATACAACATTCAGCTACACCTACTGTAGGTGACTAAGGCCTTCTTAAAAATGTTTCCCTAAAAAGCATTTTGGCTGGGACAGACTTGGACCAGAACACACCGGCTAGTTGACTTTATACTCTGTTTCTTGGCGGGTTATCTGACAGTCTCTTGATTGATATTGGTATTGATTTGAATGACCCAATAAGAGCATTAATAACTGACTGATCGATGAAAAAAGGCACAGACACCTGTATGTACCCTGTAGAGTTTCTAATGGTAACGGCAGTGCAACTGAGTTTTCCATCCGTCTATCGATCTCGGCGTGGACACACTGCCAGCCACCTCAAGGTGTTAGCCAAGGTAACCGTGGTTACTGCGGTAACCGTCGGACGACGTCATCACACGAGGTGAGAGCAGTCGAGCTGAGATGCGCGATCGGATGTCTGGCCTACATTGGAAACAGAATTGAAAGGTAGAGTGATATAGAGTCGTATAAAACTAGCTAACTATAGCAATCTAAAACCTGAGCTAGTAACTCTGCCCTTTTCTATTGAGAGAGAGAGAGAGAGAGAGAGAGAGACACTTAAGTGAATGAAAGAGAGCTGGAAATATGTGCTTTTGTTCAATTTGACATGTGCTTGGTCTGTCAAAGGACTTTGTTCTCCGTTCTCAAGGGGGACAGTTTTCCCCTCTCTTGGGGATTGTGGGCGGTGGGACAGGGGATGGAGGGTGGGTTTGGAAGGGAGGGTGCATGGGGGACATATCAGGATATCGGCGGTGGCGATGGTGGTGACTGGGGTTATTGGTCATGCAAGATTATAAATTCTGCTTTATCATCTCTCTCCTCCCCTCTCCTCTCTTGTCCTCTCTTTCTCTCACAGCGAGGATATCTGTTGGTTCTCTAATATGCAATGTTTCAATTCCTGCTTCCCCCTCCCCTCCCTCCCTCCCTTCCCCCCTCCACTTCTCCTTCACCCTCTCACCACCCATCCTTTCAATCACTCTTTCTCTGTTCTGCGGAAGGTCTTTCTTTTTTTGTTCTATTTTTTTGTCTTTCTTTCTTGGTTCTCCTTCTGTTGCTCTACTTCTTCTTCTTCTGGAAGCGTCTGAACTGGTTCTGGATGGCGAGCGCTGCTTTCTCCGTCTCCGGCGCTTCCAGGTCAATGTCCACTTCCTCTTCCTCCTCCCCGGTCGCCGGGGGCTTGGAGTCAACCGCCTTCTCTGGAGGGGTCATTAAATCAATATATGTCAATCAATCAATATGCCCATTACTTAATCAACCGACCAATCAATACATCCATCAACCAATAAATACACCAATCCATCCACATGAAGGTTTGAGCAGGAAAAGGTATTGATCTTTAAAAGCAGACAAGGGGGCATGGAACACACCCACACGCGTGCACAAACACACACACTAGCGCCGTTCCCACACCCATGTTTAACTTTACCAAGTTTGGCCATGGAGGGACAGGACAGTGGTTAAGTGTTTGGGGTGATGTTAGTGTTTCTGCATCGGGTTGCTGTAGGTTCCAGACTTGGGTTGAAATACAATTTGAAATCTCTCAAATACTTTAAGTGTTTGCTTTTAGCCTGCCTGGAGTGCCAGTTGGGAAAATTTGGAATCGGTTCCATTGTGACAGGCAAGCTCAATCAAGCCCAGCTAAAGTATTTGAAATGATCTCAAATAGTAGTTGAACCCAAGTCTGGTAGTTTCAGCATCACTGTTTATAGTGCCTAAAGGAGCCTTTCAATGACGGGATCGAGCCACTAATTGGGGATGGAAAAATACTGACAGAGGTGGAGAAAAGGAAGAGATGAAGACATAGGTGGGGGGTGAAGGAGACAGATAGAGGGGGAGAGAGAGGGAGATGTCTGATGCTAGAGAGAGATAGAGAGAGCTCTTCTAACAGTCCAAAGTGGCTGGAGTGAAGATGTACTGTCGAGGGTCCTAGACAAGCAAACGCATCAATTCTATTTTTAGTGTCCTGGAGAATAAAAACACAGCGAGGGGCCAAATATGGAGGCGTACATTTTGTTTATGCATTCGCGCTAAAAAAGAAATCCCAGTGAATCCAGACAAAATTTGGAAAATGTGGCCTAGACTGAAAGGCTAGCAAAGGCATGTAGGTGCTAAGCTGAAAGATACAGATACAAAACAGAACGAGAGGAGAGGGAGAGACAGAGAGAGAGTGTGAGGGGAGAAAGGGAGAGACGGTGAGAGAGGGAGAGGGTGGGTGCAGAGAGAGAGTGAGAGAAAGAGGGGAACAGAGAGAGAAAGATGGAGAGACATAAAGTTCACAGAGTACGACGTCTGAATACAGAACCAGTCAGACAGACCTTTGTTGTCCGATGCTGGCGTCTGGCTGCTGTTGGGATTCCCAGTGGATCTGAGCTAGAGAGGGGAAGAGCAAGGAAGAGCAAAGGTGTCAATTACAACAGGATGCTCTAACACACATTATCAGCAGTATCAACTACATAACCATCATCACCCTTACCAGAAACATAACCACTATAAGCAACACAACTAGTGTCAACTACATAACCAGTTTTCAACCACATAACAATTATCAGTTGTCAGAGCAGCTTACCGATCACTGCTCCTGTACACAGCCCATCTGTAATTAGCCCACCCAACTACCTCATCCCCATATTGTTATTTACATTGTTATTTATTTTGCTCATTTGCACCTCAGTATCTCTATTTGCACATCATCTTCTGCACATCTATCACTCCAGTGTTAATAACAAATTGTAATTATTTTGCACTATGGCCTATTTATTGCCTTACCTCCATAACTTACTACATTTGCACACACTGTATATATATTTTCTATTGTGTTATTGACTGTACGTTTTGTTTATTCCATATGTAACTCTGTGTTGTTGTTGTTTTTATCGCACTGCTTTGCTTTATCTTGGCCAGGTCGCAGTTGTACAGTTGAAGTCAGAAGTTTACATACACCTTAGCAAATACATTTAAACTCAGTTTTTCACAATTCCTGACATTTAATCCTAGTAAAAATTCCCTGTTTTAGGTAAGTTAGGATCACCACTTTATTTTAAGAATGTGAAATGTCAGAATAATAGTAGAGAGAATGATTTATTTCAGCTTTTATTTCTTTCATCACATTCCCAGTGGGTCAGAAGTTTACATGCACTCAATTAGTATTTGGTAGCATTGCCTTTAAATTGTTTCACTTGGGTCAAACATTTCGGGTAGCATTCCACAAGCTTCCCACAATAAGTTGGGTGAATTTTGGCCCATTCCTCCTGACAGAGCTGGTGTAACTGAGTCAGGTTTGTTGGCCTCCTTGCTCGCACACGCTTTTTCGATTCTGCCTATAGGATTGAGGTCAGGGCTTTGTGATGGCCACTCCAATACCTTGACTTTGTTGTCCTTAAGCCATTTTGCCACAACTTTGGAAGTATGATTGGGGTCATTGTCCATTTGGAAGACCAATTTGCGACCAAGCTTTAACTTCCTGACTGATGTCTTGAGATGTTGCTTTAATATATCCACATAATTTTCCTTCCTCATGATGCCATCTATTTTGTGAGGTGCACCAGTCCCTCCTGCAGCAAAGCACCCCCGCAGCATGATGCTGCCACCCCCGTGCTTCACGGTTGGGATGGTGTTCTTCGGCTTGCAAGTCACCCCCTTTTTCCTCCAAACATAACGATGGTCATTATGGCCAAACAGTTCTATTTTTGTTTCATCAGACCAGAGGACATTTCTCCAAAAAGTACGATCTTTGTCCCCATGTGCAGTTGCAAACCGTAGTCTGGCTTTGACTCCAACCTAAGTGCATGTAAACCTCCGACTTCAACTGTAAATGAGAACTTGTTCTCAACTGGCTTACCTGGTTAAATAAAGGTGAAATAAAAAAATTAATCACCTTTAACAGAAACCTACAGATGTAGGATCTTAATTTAATCACTCTTTTGTTGCTGCCAATTTACCTGCACCACAGGTAGTGCAGATGAGTTCATGATTTACATACATTCACTGAAAACACTAACATATGGTTATATTAACAGTATTGCACTTTTTATGTATCCTATTTTTGGCCAGCTAATAGCCGAACCACGATCAAGCAAAATTATGGACTAAACATTAAAATCCTGTTGCTGCAGGATTATTTTGCTGTGACAATATAGGTCAAATTAAGATCCTACATCTGTAACCATTATCAGCAACACAACTAGTGTCAAGTATATAAACAGTGTCAACTCTATAGCCAATGTCAACAACATAACCTGTCCTATATCATAGCCATTTTCAACTACATAACCAGCATCAACTAACCAGCATCAACCACATATAACCACCATATAACCAGCATCAACTACATAACCACCATATAACCAGCATCAACTACATAACCATTATCAACTACATAGTATACTACAAGTATCAGCTGCCTGAATATAAACGCCACATATGAGGACAGAGTCCTCTTGGGAGTGGGTAACAGGAGTGTCTGTATGAGAGTGATATTGCCAGAGACGCAAAGGGACCACTCAGGAGACAGTGCTATGTTCTTTTCTCTCCTTTTCCCTTTAGTCTATTACCATTTTCCAGTAGTTTACACACGTGTGTGTATGTGTGGTGTGTGTGTGTGTATGTGTGGTGTGTGTGTGTGTGTGGTGTGGTGTGTGTGTGTGATCCCTCCCTGTGTGTTACAAGTGACAACATTTTATGCTCTCTCTTTCTCATCTCCCCCTCTCTTTCATCTCTCTCTCTCTCTCTCTCTCTCTCTCTCTCTCTCTCTCTCTCTCTCGTTCTCTCTCGCTCTCTCTCATCTGCCTCTCTCTTGTATCTCTCTCTCATTTCCCTCTCTCTTTCTGTCTATTTGTGTTTTAAGACTGTCTCCTCACTAGTACTACGCTTATGTGCATGCGTCTGGGGCGGGGAGAAAGAGAGAGAGAGAGCCGAAGAGAGAGTTACAGTAGAGAGGGTGGATACAGAAAGACAGCATTTCTGTGTGTGAGAGAGAGAGAGGTAGACTGTGTGTGTGTAAGCGGGAGTATAGTAGGAGTGTGTGTGTGTGTGTGTGTGTGGGCATGCACGTGCGCGTGTGTATTGTGACCCTGCGTAACCCCGACGTCCTCATTGCACTTTGTGATGCCGGTGCGAAATGGCCCGTGCATAAAACAATCTCCAGCTAAGCGTGAGACGCAAACATGAGGCCTGCCACTCCAGCCTTAGTGATAGGGTAAAATAAATAAGAATACAGTCAGCCCTGGTCTGGGATAACGAGATATTAGAGACTCATGTAAATGACAAAGACTGAGTGTGTCTCATTATCTGTATACCAGAGAGGGGGAGAGAGAGCGAGGGAGAGAGATATATAGAGAGAGAGGGGTGGATATGCGAGAGAGAGACAAAGGAGAGAAAGAGAAAGTGTTGGGGGGGGGGGGGGGGACGGACGACAAATCTATCTGGGCTATCAGTGTCACTAAGCTATAGCTTTATGTTCAATATCATCCATCTATGATCCATCATTGTCTTCTCTGTTGTCATTCCCCCTTCCCCATTTCCCCGTCTCTCTCTGCCTATCTGACTGACACACCCACTGACTGGAGGCATTGGTTCCCTCTCTATGCTGTGCTGTTCCTCTCATGCTCATGGGGGGGGGGGGGATAACTGATACATTGAAATGAAGCAGGCGAGGAGAGGGGCTTGAGTAAGAGGCAGAGTGAGGAAGAGAGAGGGAGAGCGAGCGAGAAGAAGAGAGAAAGGACTGCGGGCTCGAGAAGAAACTCAGGCATATGGGTTGCACGGAGGTGGGATTGAATGACTAGCTGAATGAAAGACAGAAAGAAAGGATAGGAGAGAGAAAGAAAGCAAGCGAGAGAGAAAGAGAGAGAGAGAGAGAGAGAGAGAGAGAGAGAGAGAGGTTGAAGAGTGAAAAGGAGAAACAACCCACACGATAAACACATTCCCACTGTGAATAGACCTTCGTTTTACCTCCCCCCCCTCCTCTTCCCCCACTCTCTTTCTCTCTTACACACACACACACACACACACACACACACACACACACACACACACACACACACACACACACACACACACACACACACACACACACACACACACACACACACACACACACACACACACACACACACACACACACACACACACACACACACCCTCCCTCTCCTACATTCTTATCTCTACATGGATGGCTGGCTAACACTCAAATCCCCTTAGGTTTCTTGTAATTCTCTTACAGGTTCTCTCTCCCTTCTCGCTTGTCAAGGATTTCTTCCTTACGTATTTGTAGCTGTTAATGCATTAAGTCATGAACATAAGGCCAACAGAGAGAAAGCTAGAGACAGGAGGGGGAGGGAAAGGGGGAGCGATGGAGGGAGGGATGCTAGACAGAGACAGATTGCAGCATTTAAGTGTCTGGGATTTGCTGTAAGTGATGGAGAGAGAGAGAGAGAGAGAGAGAGAGAGAGAGAGAGAGAGAGGGTGGGGGAACGACAAAGATAGAGTGAGAGTGGGGAAAAGAGAGAGGGAGACATAGGGATCCGAGAGAGAGAAGACAGCGGGTGAATGAGAACGGAAGATTCCTGCTTATCGAGACAGACGGTCGGGAAAATGGAGTCGAGGGATAGACAGATATAGCCTAATATACACAGGGCCAGCATGCTGTGTGCTTTAGCCAGACAAGCTTTCTATTCTAGGAATATACAGTCCCACATGGCACCCTATTTAGTCTTTAGTGCACTTCTTTTGACCAGGGGCCTTCTGAAAAGCAGTGCACTATATAGGAAATACGGTGCCATTTGGGATGCATCCTGATTGCCATTTGATACTTTAAAGATGTTTGTTTTCAATACTGTACTACTCATTGAAATCATTGTGATGGCACTGTTTTCAGCCATCTGTTCATATGGCCATTCATCACAGCTCCATACTGTACCCATTCTGGTAAATTTTACAAAATGTCCTGGTTTTCCAGAAATTCCAGTTCCAGAATCAGAAGGGAATAAGCAGGAAATCCATAATCCTCCAACCAGCATTTCTAGAAAACCTTTTTGGGGGAAAGTTACTGCAATTTTGCAACCCTACTCTGTGTTGCCCATACAAATGCCTATGCACACGTTTGTGTGTGGTTGCGTTCGTGTGTGTGTGTGTGTGTGTGTGTCCATCTGGCTAAGTGCAGTTTGGAGCAGAGAGGGTAACATACAGCATGACAATATGCAGCATGAAGGAGTGACAGACAGTTGGCAGAGTACAGTTTACAGCCCCATGGACAGCTGGCTAGATGATGACTACAGTACAGAGCCAAGACAAACGATTCTGGAACTTGTATGGGCATTTGTCGTGGCTCTGTACTGTAGTCATCATCTAGCCAGCTGTCCATGGGGCTGTAAACTGTACTCTGCCAACTGTCTGTCACTCCTTCATACTGTATATTGCCCTGCTGTATGTTACCCTCTCTGCTCCAAACTGCACTTAGCCAGATGGACACACACACACACGCACACACACACACACGAACGCAACCACACACAAACGTGCGCATAGGCCTACTGTATCCACCAAGCTGGTTTCTTACTGCTGATTATGTCATTTTGAGGGACCAGTCCTCATTGTTATTTTCCATCCTGAGCCAATCTGACTATTTATCTATATGTCTGTCTGTCTGTCTGTCTGTCTGTCTGTCTGTCTGTCTGTCTGTCTGTCTGTCTGCCTGCCTGCCTGCCTGCCTGCCTGCCTGCCTGCCTGCCTGCCTGCCTGCCTGCCTGCCTGCCTGCCTGCCTGCCTGCCTGTCTGTCTGTCTGTCTGTCTGTCTGTCTATCTCGCTCACTCTCTCTCTCTATCAAGATCTAACAATGACTTTCAACCAATGCTCGCTCCCTCGCTCTCCAAATGACACCATTTACAGTACAGTAAGTAGGTTGATAGAAGGGAGTGTATTTGGTAACGTACTTCAAAAATAGACTGACACCTGGGTGCTGGATGATTATGACTGCTTGCGTCCCAAATGGCACCCTATTCCCTATGTAGTGCACTACTTTTGACCAGGGCCCATAGGGCTATGGTCAAAAGTAGTGCACTATGTAGGGAATAGAGTGCCATTTGGGATGAAAGCTATGATGTCTGATGCCGCAGTTTGAAAGAGAGACAGAGAGAGAGAGAGAGAGCGAGAGATGAAGGGGAAGAGAGAGAGAGATGGAGGGGAAGAGAGCTAGATGAGGGGAAGAGAGAGAGAGAGATGGAGGGGAAGAGAGATAGATGAGGGGAAGAGAGAGCGAGAGAAAGATGGAGGGGAAGAGAGATAGATGAGGGGGAGAGAGAGAGAGAGAGAGAGAGAGAGAGAGAGAGAGAGAGAGAGAGAGAGAGAGAGAGAGAGAGAGAGAGAGAGAGAGAGAGATATGGAGGGGAAGAGAGAGAGAGAGAGAGAGAGATTGAAAGAGAAACAGACAAGGGGTCTTTAAGAGGAGGAAAGGAGAAAGGGAGAGAATGAGAAAACATGACAGGTTTGACTTTTAGACATTTAACTGCCCTTTACTGAAAAAGGTTCATTTTCATCATTTTTGCAGCATGTGGTGGTATACTCCAACCACAAATACCTTTCTAAGAAAAACAACATAGCTACAGAACCCAACACTGAAGGGAGGAAAATACAATCTGAAGCCCCTTTAGGAAAGGCATTGACCCAACACTGGTGAATAAGAGAACAACCCAAAAAAGCCCCACGGCTTACTAGGACTGAAAACTACATGTATTGGTGCAAAAAGAGAGAAACTAAGAAAGACATAGCAGCCTATACAGGACATAGGAATGCCCCAAAACTGCATGTATTGGAGGGGGAAAAGAATAGCCTCCAAAGCATAACCTGTTATACAGGGCCCAGGAGTGAATTTATTGGTGCGAAAAGAGAGACACTTCTGTAAGAACAATATAGCAGCCTACAGGAAGGCCCAAAATGGCATCCTAATTCTGGTAGGGTCCAGGGGAGAGGAGAGAGAAAGAGCAGCTACCCCCCTGAAAGCTCCTCAGCAGTAAAAAATTATTTATTTATAGACGGAAATAAAGGGATTACCTCCCTGTCAAAGGAGAGGGGAAAGCCAAGGAGGGAAAAGCCAATAATATTTGAACATGCCAGTTGGCTTTAGCTCTGTAATCCCAGTCAAGAAGAGGAGAGGGAGAGAGAGAGAGAGAGATGGGGGGGGGGTCACCTTGGTGGCTGGAGGACTGGCCTTCCGCTGCAAATAATAAGACCTGCTAATTATCCCCACATGCCTAAAATAGAACATGTTTAGTGTAGGGGAAGCCTGCTCACTGTTAATTATAAGCACAACAAGAACATAATCATTATTTCTCTTGCTCTCCCTCTCTCCCTGTCTCTCTTTTCGTGTATGCGTGTGTGTGCGCATGCGTACCTGCAGGCACTTGTGCGCCATTGTGTAAATACACTAATTGGCCAAATTAGTGGATTCGGCTATTTCAGCCACACCCGTTTCTGACAGGTGTATAAAATCGAGCACACAGTCATGCAGTCTCCATAGATAAACATTGGCAGTTGAATGGCCTTACTGAAGAGCTCAGTGACTTTCGACGTGGCACCGTCTTAGTATGCCACCTTTCAACAAGTCAGTTCGTCAAATTTCTGCCCTGCTAGAGCTGCCCCGGTCAACTGTAAGTGCTGTTATTGTTAAGTGGAAACGTCTAGGAGCAACAACGGCTCAGCCGCGAAGTGGTAGGCCACACAAGCTCACAGAACGGGACCGGCGAGTGTTGAAGCTTGTAGCGCATAAAAATCGTCTGTCCTCTGTTGCAACACTCACTACCGAGTTCCAAACAGCCTCTAGAAGCAACGTCAGCACAATAACTGTTCGTCGGGAGCTTCATGAAATGGGTTTCAATGGCTGAGCAGCCGCACACAAGCCTAAGATCACCATGCGCAATGCCAAGTGTCGGCTGGAGTGGTGTAAAGCTCGGACTCTGGAGCAGTGGAAACGCGTTCTCTGGAGTGAGGAATCACAATTCACCTTCTGGCAGTCCAACGGACAAATCTGGGCTTGGCGGTTGCCATGAGAATGCTACCTGCCCAAATGCATAGTACTAACTGTAAAGTTGGGTGGAGGAGGAATAATGGACTGGGGCTGTTTTTCATGGCCGGGCTAGGCCCCTTAATTCCAGTGAAGGGAAATCTTAACGCTACATCATACAATTACATTCTATAAAATTCTGTGCTTCCAACTTTGTGACAACAGTTTGGGGAAGGCCCTTTCTTGTTTCAGCATGACAATGTCCCTGTGCACAAAGCGAGGTCCATACAGAAATGGTTTGTCGAGATCGGTGTGGAAGAACTTGACTGGCCTGCACAGAGCCCTGACCTCAACCCCATGAAACACCTTCGGGATGAATTGGAACGCAGATTGCAAGCCAGTGCCCGACCTCACTAATGCACTTGTGGCTGAATGGAAGCAAGTCCCCGCAGCAATGTTCCAAAATCTAGTGGAAAGCCTTCACAGAAGAGTGGAGGCTGTTATAGCAGCAAAGGGGGGACCATGGAATGAGATGTTCAACGAGCAGGTTTCCACATACTTTTGGTCATGTAGTGTATAATTTCCTAAATCTAGGTGTGTGTATAGTGTATTTATTTTTCTCTTTTATAAATTCCAACGCTTCTAAAACTGACAATAGAGGTGACAAGTAAAAGATGAAAAGAGGAACTTCAATACAAGCAACTGTCAATTTTGGCACCAAACATGACTTGCATACAGGTCCGGCTCTAGCCTTTTGAGGGCCCTACGCGAGATATGGTTGGGTGTCCCCCACTTCACGGCAAAACATTTTAGTGACCCCCCTCTTGACATTTGTATTTCCTGCAATTCTAATCATTTTGCCATGGGTCAGAAAGAAAACATTTGCCATTTTAAAGCAAGTTTTCTGCAATTTTACACATTTTGTCATGGAGTGGAGAGAATAATAACACATTTCATGCATTTCTACCCATTTTGTAATGACATGCCATGTTAATATGATATCTGAGTGGGAATGACTAACAAAATCAATGTGAGCACCCTGGAGGTCAGGGCCCCTGGGCACATGCCCGGTCAGTATTCGGCCATGATAAGTACAAGTTTAGATAGCTGACTAGACTAACTACCAATCTAAAAATTGTTAGCTAACATGGCTAATTAAGTGACTGTCTTTGACTTACATAGCAAGCGAAAAACTGATGACACACAACCAAATTTCGAAATTGCACCTGGTGTATTGTACTATTCTTACTCTCAATAGTAAGTTGAAACACGGACTGAGTTCCTAAAAAAAACCTCAGTCCACTTATGCCTTGAGCCAGCCCTGCTTACAAAAGGCAACTTATTAGTCCCGTGTAGCTCAGTTGGTAGAGCATGGCGCTTGCAATGCCAGGGTTGTGGGTTTGATTCCCACGGGGGGCCAGTATGAAAATAATAAAAAGAATGCACTTACTAACTGTTAGTTGCTCTGGATAAGAGCGTCTGCTAAATGACTAAAATGTTGTTGTTTTTAATTAATTGAATGCGCCTGAACTCAACTTTAAATACAAATTTAGGAGATCATTGTGGTGGCACACGCACTCTCACAGTGTGCCATGCTCAGCGCAGATGTTCGCTCCCGGACATGCGCAAGCGAGTATTAATACCCTGGCTGTACAGTATGTCCTCGCGCTGTTGCTAAAGAGAATATTTAAAGGAATGAAAATGTGCAGGAATACCATAAAACATGTTAACCCTGAGAGGAAAGTAGCTTTGAAAAGATAAAAACCGACAGGGGATCGAGGCAAATGGAAGGGGCGTCTGTCCACTCCACTAGGCTACTAATCCAACATAACCGCAACAGTGGCCCCGACTAGCTTGCCAACAGTGCGACTTCAGTGCAGAGCCCATATTCACAAAGTGTCTCAGAGTAGGAGTGCTGATCTAGGATCAGATCCCACCCTGTCCCTATAATCTTATTAATTATGGTTGAAAAGGCTAAACTGATGAATAACCCTATATAGGCCTTGACCAAATATGAAAGATATGAATCATTGTAGCTAAAGACCATTGCAACCCTGAATGATGTCAAATAGGTGAACGTTTATAAGCCTATAAACCAATTGTGAAAATGAAGAAACAAAGAACAGATGCAAACTTGGTGAGAACAATATGATTTATAGCTGCATCCCAAATGGCACCTACAGTGGGGAGAACAAGTATTTGATACACTGCCAATTTTGCAGGTTTTCCTACTTACAAAGCATGTAGAGGTCTGTAATTTTTATCATAGGTACACTTCAACTGTGAGAGACGGAATCTAAAACAAAAATCCAGAAAATCACATTGTATGATTTTTAAGTAATTAATTTGCATTTTATTGCATGACATAAGTATTTGATCACCTACCAACCAGTAAGAATTCCGGCTCTCACAGTTGAAGTGTACCTATGATAGAAATTACAGACCTCTACATGCTTTGTAAGTAGGAAAACCTGCTAAATCGGCAGTGTATCAAATACTTGTTCTCCCCACTGTATGTCTGCACGTTTGACCAGGGCCCATTGGCATCCTATTCAGGTCCTATGTGCCCTTGTCAAAAATACTGCATTGGGAAAGTATTCAGAACACTTTACTTTTTCCACATTTTGTTACGTTACAGCCTTATTCTAAAATCAATTAAATTGTTGTTGTTCATTCTCATCAATCTACACATAATACCCCATAATGACAAAGCAAAAATATGTTTTTCAGGTCTCTCCAGATATGTTCGATTGGGTTCAAGTCTGGGCTCTGGCTGGGCCACTCAAGGACATTCAGAGACTTGTCCCGAAGCCACTCCTGCGTTGTCCTGGCTGTGTGCTTAGGGTCGTTGTCCTGTTGGAAGGTGAACCTTCGCCCCAGTCTGAGGTCCTGAGCTCTCTGGAGCAGGTTTTCATCAAGGATCTCTCTGTACTTTGCTCCGTTCATCTTTCCCTCAATCCTGACTAGTCTACCAATCCCTGCCGCTGAAAAACAGCATGATTCACCGTAGGGATGGTGCCAGGTTTCCTCCAGACGTGACGCTTGGCATTCAGTCCAAATAATTCAATCTTGGTTTCATCAGACCAGAGAATCTTGTTTTGCATGGTCTGAGAGTCCTTTAGGTGCCTTTTGGCAAACTCCAAGCGAGCTGTCATGTGCATTTTACTGAGGAGTGGCTTCCATCTGGCTACTCTACTATAAAGGCCTGATTGGTGGAGTGCTGCAGAGATTATTGTCCTTCTGGAAGGTTCTCCCATCGCCACAGAGGAACTCTGGAGCTCTGTCAGAGTGACCATCGAGTACTTCGTCACCTCCCTGACCAAGGCCCTTCTCCCCCGATTGCTCAGTTTGGCCTGGGCGGCCAGCTCTAGGAAGAGTCTTGGTGGTTCCAAACTTCTTCCATTTAAGAATGATGGAGGCCACAGTGTTCTTGGGGACCTTCAATGCTGCAGAAATGTTTTGGTACCCTTCCCCAGATCTGTGCCTCGACACAATCCTGTCTCGGAGCTCTACGGACAATTCCTTCAACCTCATGGCTTGGTTTTTGCTCTGACATGCACTGACAACTGTGGGACCTTATATAGACAGGTGTGTGCCTTTCCAAATCATGTCCAATTACATTTACATTTACGTCATTTAGCAGACGCGCTCATCCAGAGCAATTGAATTTACCACAGGTGGACTCCAATCAAGTTGTAGAAACATCTCAAGGATGATCAATGGAAACAGGATGCACCTGAGCTCAATTTTGAGTCTCATAGCAAAGGGTCTGAATACTTATGTAAATAAGGTATTTATGTTTTTGTTGTTTTATACATTTGCTAAAATGTATAAAAACCTGTTTTCGCTTTGTCATTATGGGGTATTGTGTGTAGATTTATGTTTTTAATTTTTTTGTAATCCATTTTAGAATAAGGCTGTAACAAAATGTGGAAAAAGGGAAGGGGTCTGAATACTTTCCAAATGCACTGTTTAGGGAATAGGGTGCCACTTAGAAGTTTGAAACATTATATAGGATGTTCAATTTAGTCTAGATTAGGCCTACTGTAGTCAAATGGCAAATTACATGTAGGCGAAATGTCTATTTTAAATGGATGCCAGAAAAAGAATGGGCCTTACAGGTAAACCATGAAGACTAAAGTACCTTTGAAAAGTACCTTTGATCAATTACTAAATACATGGACGTGCTACATCATATTGTAAGACCATGATAGGCGTGTACCCTATATAGCCCAGATGTGTTTGAATAACATATATCTCCATTCGGGGAAACAGGTGTGTCTGACATCGGCGTGGCAATACACCCGCGGCGGAAGGTACTTTTGCCACCTATCACTGCTCCTGAACCGCTGTTCACAATGCCCACAGGCGATGCAGTGATTCTTGCGTTTGTGCCTTTTGGTACAGTGCCGGCTTGATTTGGGACCGGCGCCAACCGAGTCGCAAGAAGATGTAAAGAGCTATGCTCTAGAAATGAGACATTGTTTTTATTTATTTTTATTTTACCGCACCTTGGATGGGTTGCGGTGATTGGGGGTTGGGGGTGCGGTGCGCCATGCCGTGGTGGTATAATTTCGAAGATACTCATCTATACAGTTAGTTATGAGCAGGGTAAAATAACATGTATATGTCCCCTTGTTGAAGTGAAACTAAAATGGTCTATAATTTCCATGTAGTAGCATAACCATTGGACTTACTGAATGGTGCGTATAATATAATCGAAGGGGTGTTATATAGTGAATTCTCATAGCATCTATAGCCTACGATCAGTAGAATAACCGCCATATATCCGCCGAATAATCATAATCACCGCGTTATTATAGATTAATAACAACTGCGGCTTGAACTGTTAACTAATTATAGTTGAGCTGAATACTTACCTCGCTCATCTTGAGAACGTGCAGCGCGGAGAGTTCTTCTGCAGACAAGTCACTTATCTTCTCTTCTAGCCGCTTATACTGACAGTTTCAACGGTCTCTTTCCTTGGAAAAACACTTCAGTCGATCGAAGGTTTTGAAGAGAAACTATAAGGATGCGGCAAAAAGAGATGAGTCGGGGACGCGTGTAGAGTGGAGACGAGAATTTCGTCGATAGGCTAAACAGTACGCTGACTCCGTCTCATGCAGACAGTCTAGCATACAGCAGCATGGATAGTGCAGTCAGGGCGAGCAGTGCGGTTGTGTGCAACAGAGAACATCAGAATCCTCTGTACCTCCGCTTCCCCCGCCCCCCCCCCCCCCCTCTCTCTCTCTCTCTCTCTTTCTCTCTCTCTCTTTCTCTCTCTCTCTTTCTCTCTCCTTCCCTCCCTCTCTTCTCCCCTTTCTTGCTCGCCCACTCACACGCGTGTTCACCCACTCACTGGAGACTTGCCCTCGTGCCAACTGAGCTGTGATGTGCTAACGGCTCGTCAACGTTAGTATTTCTTTTAATAAATCACTTAGGAATAGATAAAGTAACATATCTAACAACAAATGATGACTGACGAAGTTTAATCAGATGTTAAAGTAGAAATTACACCATTGCGACTCACTCCAAATGCGTAAAATTGGATGACTTCTTGAAGAATATGGTGCATGCGCTATTAAACGCATAGTTCTCAATATAGACCGAAATCATCCTTCACTTCATATTTCATGACCGACAGTGATGAGGTTTAATTAATTATGTGCTTCCTGTTCATCCATTATGTCAAGAAAAGGTTGGGTATGTGACCATGAGACCCGCAATGTGCTACATTCCCCTTTGATAGCCTAGCTGAATGCGAACCACAAACTTATTTTCCTTCCGAATTGTTTTAATCAGCAAGGAAAACAGACATTCCCCTCTTGCTGCAGTCAAATCATAATCATTCCTTGCCACTCCTGTCACAGAATCATAATCCTAATACCGGAGAATCTAGATTGGTCTGTTATACCCGCTAGAGGGCGACATAGCTCCACCGTCTGTTTTTTTTTTTTTAAATCAAGGGTGTACAGTCGTGGTCAAAAGTTTTGAGAATGACACAAATACTAATTTTCACAAAGTCTGCTGCCTCAGTTTTGATTATGGCAATTTGCATATACTCCAGAATGTCATGAAGAGTGATCAGATGAATTGCAATTAATTGCAAAGTCCCTCTTTGCCATGAAAATTGACTTAATCCCCCCAAAACATTTCCACTGCATTTCAGCCCTGCCACAAAAGGACCAGCTGCCATCATGTCAGTGATTCTCTCGTTAACATAGGTGAGAGTGTTGACGAGGACAAGGCTGGAGATCACGCTGTCATGCTGATTGAGTTAGAATAACAGACTGGAAGCTTTAAAAGGAGGGTGGTGCTTGAAATCATTGTTCTTCCTTTGTTAACCATGGTTACCTGCAAGGAAACACGTGCCGTCGTCATTGCTGCTAGTAAGATTGCACCTAAATCAACCATTTATCGGATCATCAAGAACTTCAAGGAGAGAGGTTCAATTGTTGTGAAGAAGGCTTCAGGGCGCCCAAGAAAGTCCAGCAAGCGCCAGGACCGTCTCCTAAAGTTGATTCAGCTGCGGGATCGGGGCACCACCAGTGCAGAGCTTGCTCAGGAATGGCAGCAGGCAGGTGTGAGTGCATGTGCACGCACAGTGAGGCGAATACTTTTGGAGGATGGCCTGGTGTCAAGAAGGGCAGCAAAGAAGCCACTTCTCTCCAGGAAAAACATCAGGGACAGACTGATATTCTGCAAAAGGTACAGGGATTGGACTGCTGAGGACTGGGGTAAAGTCATTTTCTCTGATGAATCCCCTTTCCGATTGTTTGGGACATCCGGAAAACACCTTGTCCGGAGAAGACAAGGTGAGCGCTAGCATCAGTCCTGTGTCATGCCAACAGTAAAGCATCCTGAGACCATTCATGTGTGGGGTTGCTTCTCAGCCAAGGGAGTGGGCTCACTCACAATTTTGCCAAAGAACACAGACATGAATAAAGATTTATACCAACACATCCTCCGAGAGCAACTTCTCCCAACCATCCAAGAACAGTTTGGTGACGACCAATGCCTTTTCCAGCATGATGGAGCACCTTGCCATAAGGCAAAACATCGACATTTTGGGTCCATGGCCAGGAAACTCCCCAGACCTTAATCTCATTGAGAACTTGTAGTCGATCCTCAAGAGGCGGGTGGACAAACAAAAACCCACAAATTCTGACAAACTCCAAGCATTGATTATGCAAGAATGGGCTGCCATCACTCAGGATGTGGCCCAGAAGTTAATTGACAGCATGCCAGGGCGGATTGCAGAGGTCTTGAAAAAGAAGGGTCAACACTGCAAATATTGACTCTTTGCATAAACTTAATGTAATTGTCAATAAAAGCCTTTGACACTTATGGAATGCTTGTAATTATTGAGTTGTTGAGAGGTGAGAGGCTGAGTGCCACTTTGCTAAAATTGTCTCTAATGTACTGACTGATCATGACGTCCTCTGGTACTTCAACAGTGTTGCAGTGCAGCATGAGTAGACACACTCATCTGATAACATCATTTAGCATGATGGCACAACGCACTGTGATGATTCAAGGGTGAAAAGTCACATGGATGCCGTAACCCTTTAATGATGGCATGGTGAAGTCCCATTACTACATCGATCTGGGCCATATGTATCAAGCATCTCAGAGTAGGAGTCCTCCCTGGCCATGTAATCTTATTTATTATCATCTAAAAGGCAAAACTGACCCTAAATCAGCCCTCCTACTCAACGTTTGATACCCAGGGCCCGTATTCACAAAGTGTAGGAGTGCTGATCTAGGATCAGTGCAGCCTTTTTGGTCATAATGAATATGATTATGTGGACAGGGGTTACCTGATCCTATATCAGCACTCCTACTCTGAAACAATTGTGAATCCGGCCCCTGGTTCCTCTCAAGGTTTCTTCCTTTCCTATGTGTTTTCTGCATGTTTCTTTACCTTTGTCACCATGCAATCGTTCTCAGGTTCAGAAGAGGGCTCCCCTCTCTACATAACAGTAAGTTTGTGCTGCTGTCTCCCTTTGACACACACACACACACACACACACACACACACACACACACACACACACACACACACACACACACACACACACAGAGAGAGAGAGAGACATTGAAATAAAAACACTATAAATAGCATAAGAGAAATGACGACTCACAAAAAGATATCGTCAAACCTTTTTTTTCTTTGTTTGCATTTATTCATTTATCTCTAATGTGTTTTTTAATCTGTCCACAAACTCATATTAGTCACTACTAGGTTAGGTTAGGTCAGTTTTTCCCTCACTGCAATGGCAGTCATCTACACGAGAGCCCAAACCCAGCACTCCCTTCCACCTCTCCAACAGACAGTGGCCTTCGGCCCAAATGGCACCCTATTCCCTATATAGTGCACCACTTTTGACCAGAGCCCTATGACCTATGTCAGTCACACACACCGCAACAGTACTTTAACATCTGCTTTTCAAAATGCATGTGAAGCTAGGAAATTAAGGGTCAACAATATAGTTAGCACCAGTTAAAAGATGTCAAGCATATTTCAGAGAGATTCTTTCAGTGCAAGAAGCAATTTAGGAAATATTTTAGATGAACATTCACATTATGACATATTCTGTGGGTAATTTAAGATCATGATGTAATTTAGATTTACTGGATCGAACATGTTTGTCAGTTGGAGGGCAGTTTAGTTAACTGATTGGCAGGTCACTTCTCCTATCCTTGGCAAGTCACTTGTCCTATCTGCCAATGGGAGGGAGGAGTAGGCGGGACTAGAGCTTGGGTTTGCACTCTCTTTTTAAAAACACATCTCTAGTGCTATCTGTACAATGTTCAACAACACATTTATTTTTGTTTTTTTCTTCTCCTTAATAATGCCAAAACAATAATAATAATTATAAAAAGAAGAATAGCGTTACTCCATCTCATCGGACATCAAATGAACGAACGTACGAACATCACACAAATTGGAAATACAAATCTAAGAATGAAAGGCCTCAATACCAGATAGTACACATCATCACCTTCTAATGGTGCCAGAGAGAGAGTGACAGGTTACAGAAGAGAGAGAGAGAGGTTAGGGAAGTCGGAAATAAGCAAAGAGAGACGTACAGCAACATGAAAAGATAAATAGAATGACAATATAATATCTTGAGAATACCGTTGAATTATATTAAGGTGTTTAGTGTCCCCATGGACAGGTTTTGGCACATCATTCTAAGATTTATCCATTAAACTGGGGCTTTGGTTTGCCAAGGGTTAGCTGAAATCAACTTTGTTTCCTACACTGGGGCTACTAGCTATGCTAGCGATAGTAGTATCTCCAAGTGATATTATGTCTGATGGTAAGAAATAGTTAAAATAAGGCAACAACCCACTTTGCCCCCGCGAAGTTCTAGCGACAGACAAAAAGAATGAGGTGAAAAAATAGGTGATATACTAGGGGAAAGACCGATGTGGGATACGGGGGGGACGGAAAGAGAGAGAGAGATGTGGGCTAAGTGCTTTTGGTGAGCTTACAAAATACCAACTCCAGGAAGTGCTTGACACAGAAGGCACGGTGGCATTGACACTACAGGCTACGTCCCAAAGGGCACCCTATTCCCTAAATAGTGCACTACTTTTGACCAGGGCCCATAGCATGACTTTGACCAGGGCCTATATGGGAATGGTCCTGGTCAAAAGTAGTGAACTATATAGGGAATAGGGCACCATTATGGGTGCAGCCTAAGTCTTTAAGAAAACACCACTTAGGGAACTGCTAAACTCATATAAGGTGCTCTAAAGAGGATAGAAGTAAAACACATAATGCACGTCAACGAAAAGTAAGGCTGTGGTTCCAATCCAAGCTCTCGCCTACAACCAATGGGGTTAGGTTCCAATCCCAAGCTCTCGCCGTCAACCAATGGGGTTAGGAGGGCGAGAAGGCAAGACTTATCCAATCAAATAATTTAGTGATGTTTACAATCATAAGTAGTTTCATATATTAGCATGTTCACTGTGTGCAGAACATTCTGTGTGTGGTATGATGCGCTAAACCAATACCATGGCTATAGTACAAATTAATTAATCAAAATTTGTGACAGAAGGCAGAGATAAATATTTTGACATCAGATGATATGTCGTGATGTAAACTTGAGTCTGATCCAAGCACTTAATAATAAAATGAAAATAATGTTTTGATTGGATTATAGATTGATTGATTGCTTAATTGATTGATTGATTGATTGATTGGGCGAGTGGATTGAAACTGCAGCTTTACACTCCAACAGAAAGTGACTCCTTACATTTTCATTTTTTTTAAAGGTTTGGTCTATCGATAGTCAAAATAAAAACAACTACTTTGGGAAATCATAAATCTTGCACAGTGCTCTTTATAGACATGACATTCCGACTAGTCTTTTCCTCACAACAACAAGCCTTATAGTTTTTATCATTACCTATATTCATAACCTTCTCTGTAAGCTTCTCTTCTTGAAATGAAAATAAACATAGAAAGTTATTTTTTCATTTTTTTCTTATCTTCTTGTCTTTACAAAAGCTACACATATTCTACTGGGATGTATCTATGGATTTGTTAATGTTTTTAATGCTTACTCTTTTTCCCATTCTTCTTCTCTTAAAAAAAAGAAAGATAGACAGAAATCTAGTCATCTAAAAGACGGCATACCCCAAGACTACAACAGTTTGCTTTCTTGAGTCCTCTGCTCTGTGAGGGAACTCACTCTTTCCTCTCCTCCATTTTTTCTTCCCCTCGATTTTTTCTGTTATTTTCCTCATAAAAGGAATGGAATGAAAGAGTGTGACACGGTCGTGGAGTCTTGGTCACCTGACCAGATGTGTCAGCTGATTGTGTTCGGGATGCGCTGTTCGTCTGTCTGTCCGTCCCATGTCTCCCAAACAGACTCTTGCTTTGTTTCTGTTTGTTTAATGGTCAGTTGGCCACCACGACAACGTAGGAATAACCGTTAGCCCACGTCTGACTCTGAACACGCTGGTATTTCTGCTGTAAACACTGACCTCTGACCTTTAACCTCCCTTTTCACTTATTGACCCTTCACCTTGACCTCTTTTCATTCATATGTATATTTCTTAATGTTTCATCATCATCAACTAAGTGCTTTATAATAATTTTTTCCACAGAATCCACATAGAGATGCTACCGGTCTCCTGTGACAAGAGAAAGATCCACACCAGCTGTTTGTTTACCACTACAGATTTCTATTCACAATAGCCTAGAACCATTTTTTACCATATATACTTTAGCTTTTTACTGTATACTCAGATATCATTGTCCTATAAGAGCCCAGAAACACAGGGCTATACTGTAGAACTCCCTTGATGACATTCCGTACATAGACAGGCACTAAACTGAGGGGAAAACAGGAAATGACAAACTGCTCCACTGTTCCCGTGGTGACCTCGGAACAGCAATCCGACCAATGAGAGGCAGTGATATCAGGGTCAGGGGTTAAGTTATCCTTAATCATTTTAATCTTAATCTGGTAAAAAGTTGCTCCTGTCGTGTTATTTGTTGTAGACAGCTGGATAGCTTCGTTTGAGTTCACGGCTTGAAAGGTTCCAGTTGAACCGTGGTTTCGAATCAGTGCTCTTGAACACACCATAATATGAACTTGAAACGTCAAAGTGACAAGAAGTGGTATCATATCTAAACGGCAGTTAGGATGAAGTTTGGCTTCTTTTGACACTTGTTCTGCTAAAGTATAACTAATCAACGACATTACTCATAGAAGTAGTATTATTCTCAAAACATGAAGTATACGGTCTGATAAAATCCTTTTTGTGTTCTCTGGAATGGTAGAATGTTACAGTTGATTTTTTCTCACATACTAATATTAAGACTCACAGCAGCCAGAGGACGATCTTGATCAAATCATCACAATTAGCCCTCTTGGTAGGAGATGGAATGGAAAACAGTAAACTCTGGAATATAGAAGACAAGGCCTCAAAAGTCCTGAAGAGAAAGGATTCATACTGCACTGTCTGTATGTACAAGGGGGGCTGTGGTTGGTTGAGAAAATCAACAGGACCGCACTGAACTCCCGGGATGTAAATATTTAAAGGCGAGAGAAAAATGGAGGATTGTTTTAATGGGGTTCCTTAGGAGAGATTATGTTTACACAACCCTCTCAATGGAGGTGGTTCTCAGTCTGTGGCCCTTAGTTATACTTGTCAGGGGACTTACCATGACAATGACCCAGAACTACTCTATGTCAGAGAACAAGGAAGTGATATAATGACCCCCAACCTTTGACCCCTAAACTTCTGCCCTGTCTAGTTGAACTCCCTCTTCCCTTCTCTCTGCAGGATGATGTTGTTGCCGTTTATTCCCCCATCACTGCTTCCTCCTCTCGTGTTAGACGGTCAGAGCCGAGGGCAGGTGACATGGAGAGAGACATCCTCATCCCATGTTCTATAGGGGAATCCCCTGGACTACTGATCTCCCCTTCCAAATCCTCCTCTTCTCCCTCCTCTTCTTCCTCCTCTTCCCCATCCTCCTCCATCTTGCCTTCCTGCCCCAGGCCAGCGAGGCCACTCCTTGTGTTCCTGGGTGTGGTGGAGGCCCGGTTAGAAGCCTGCAGGGGGTGGTGGAGGTTGTAGCTGCCCTCTAGGTCCACTTCCTCTGGGGTGAGGCCGTTCTCCATCCCCCTCTCTCTCTCCACCCTGGATGAGGCCCATTCCTCCAGGGGGGCCCTGTCTTCACTCTCGCTCAGGTACCTAGGATAGGATAGGAACATCATAAGCAGAAGAGTCTACTTGCAATGACTGTAATATGTTATTGTTTTTTCCTACTAAACGTAATTGAATGCACTGACTATAAGTAGTTCTGGGCAAGAGCCTCTACTAAATTACGAATATGTAAATATAACATTTAAATATGCATCTCTTACCTCCACAGGCCCAGAGGTTCTGGGTCAGCCCGGGGTTGGGGTGGCCTCTGGGGCCCGTGGTCCCCCAGGGAGCTGGGGTTGGAGGCCCCCCTCTTACGCCTGGACTTGCTGGTGTGGTTGACCTGGAGGTGCATGGCCATCAGCTCGGCTGAGCAGGTGCGGAAGGGACAGAACAGGCACTGGTTTAGGGTGACCCCTGCTCCTCCTCCTCCTCCTCCTCCTCCACCACCCGGTACTCCATCCTCCTCCAGACCTCCGAGCCCAGGGGAGGGGCGGCGGGAGAGATCCAGGGGCTGGGACAACAAGCCTCCCTCCTGGGTGCCAAGAGGAGCTGATCCCTCTCCAATCCGCTCCCTCCCGTTAGCTGGCACCATGCGGCTGGTGGTGAGTGGTTTGCGGCGGGACACTTTGGGTGCCTTCGGCGGGGGCGGGGTGGGGGTGGAGGTAGGGGACTCCCCCGTCCACCCTCCCTCCATCCCTCCCTGGTACAGCGCCCCCATCACCCCGGAAAGGTACCGGTACTGGCTCTCCAGATCTGCCTCCCTCAGTCCTCCCATGGCCTTCCCATGGTCCCTGTCTCTCTGCTCAGGGAGGCCCAGGATCCAGGGCTGGTGCTGGTTGTGCCTGGAGGAAGGGGTCTCTGCCGGGCCTCTGGCGGCTGAGCCATGGGTGAAGCTCTGGGGCCGGCGCTGTTTGGCCATCCCCTCCCTCCCCTCCCCTCGTGGAGCTCCTCCACCACCTCCCAGAGAGGCGGAGTTGAGGCCGGGGGAGGAGGCGGTGGATGAAGAGGCCCCCATGGCATTCCTCTGTTCTCTGTGGTGCCTCTGGAGATGGTACTTTAGAGAGCCTGACTGGGTGCCCGCGTAGTCACAGTGGGGACATTTATAAGGTCTCTCCCCTGAAAGAGGTACATGAACAAGTTGTGGTTATCAAGGGCATATTATAATTAAGGAATATAAGTAGATGTTACACTACACTATACTATACTACACTACACTACACTACACTACACTACACTATGCTATACTATACTATACATGGAGAGAAACATTTGTATAATTCTAATTCTGCACTAAAAAACTAACAATTTAGACAGGACCACTGGATTAGATATGGACCAGCCCATCTGGCATTTGGCCAAACTGCCCTATAGCTAGTCTGTTTCTGACCACAGAGATTTTATTTTATTTTATTATATGGACGTTGATTCCCGGATTTCTGCTATAGACTACATGAGGGGAAACTATAGGGTTAAAGTATTATATGAGTTTGTAGTATCACATAACAAACCACAGATGGCAGTAGTCCATCACAATCTAAAACCCTGATTGATAAGGAGGACATTACATTTAAAACCCCATCAGCCTCAGATGGAGGTGTTGAAAGTGATCATTGCTAGTAGCAATTTACTTAAGTATAATGATTCACCTAATTAATTACAACAGACAGAGGAGAGGGTCATATCTAGGAATCAGAAACACTTGAGAACACATTAATTTAATGAATGGCACATGTAAATGTGGTAAGTGTGCATGTACTTAAGGTTTAGTGTTCTAGAGTAATTGTATTGTTAGTGATTATTTGCTGAATTTCAAATGGACCTCTAGCCCCTACTTCCTAGCCACTCTGAGATCTCATTGGACAGGTGGAAGCAATATGGCGACATTTTCACACAGCCGATCACAAAGTGAGATGAAGCTACACTACATGACCAAAAGTATGTGGAAACCTGCTCGTCATTTAAAATGGGCATTAATATGGAGTTGGTCCCCCCTTCGCTGCTATAACAGCCTCCACTCTTCTGGGAAGGCTTTCCACTAGATGTTGGAACATTGCTGTGGGGATTTGCTTCCATTCAGCCACGAGCATTAGTGAGGTTGGGTACTGATGTTGGGCGATTAGGCCTGGCTTGCAGTCGGCGTTCCAATTCATCCCAAAGGTGTTCGATGGGGTTGAGGTGAGGGCTCTGTGCAGGCCAGTCAAGTTCTTCCACACCGATCTCGACAAACCATTTCTGTATGGACCTCGCTTTGTGCACGGGGGCATTGTCATGCTAAAATAGGAAAGCGTGATTCATCACTCCAGAGAATGCGTTTCCACTGCTCCAGAGTCCAATGGCGGCGAGCTTTACACCACTCCAGCCGATGCTTGCCATTGCGCATGGTGATCTTAGGCTTGTGTGTGGCTGCTCGGCAATGGAAACCCATTTCATGAAGCTCCCGACGAACAGTTCTTGTGCTGACGTTGCTTCCAGAGGCAGTTTGGAACTCGGTAGTGAGTGTTGCAACCGAGGACAGACGATTTTTACGCACTATGCGCTTCAGCACTCGGCAGTCCATTCTGTGAGCTTGTGTGGCCTACCACTTCGCGGCTGAGTCGTTGTTGCTCCTAGATGTTTCCACTTCACAATAACAGCACTTACAGTTGACCGGGGCAGCTCTAGCAGGGCAGAAATTTGACGATGGCATCCTATGACAGTGCCACTTTGAAAGTCACTGAGCTCTTCAGTAAGGCCATTCTACTGCCAATGTTTGTCTATAGAGATTACATGGTTGCGTGCTCGATTTTATACACCTGTCAGCAACGGGTTTGGCTGAAATAGCCGAATCCACTAATTTGTAGGGGTGTCCGCATACTTTTGTATATATACTGTATTACTATGCACTAATACTGTATCTTAGCCAATCATCTCAGAGCTGCAGGAGTGCATATGCCCTAGGTTGTATAGATACAGCAGAAGTGTCCTAAACCCTAGGCTGTAGGATTTAGGGGCTAGGGGTCGATTTGGGATCCAACCATTGATAGGTGTGTTGGGAGTTGGGGAGGGGGGGGGGGGGGACTAGTGGCAGGCTCACCTGTGTGAACTCTCAGATGCACTTTAAGGTGATGGGACGAGCGGAAAGCTTTACCGCAATAGGGGCAGTCTTTCACCCCTGTGCCTCGCACACGCTCCCTAGAAGTCACGGACGAACC